>NW_022262438.1:0-35000 GCF_002021735.2 Oncorhynchus kisutch
GGCCTCTTTCACTCAGGGCCGTCCTGGGTGCTTTATGGACTGTTTGAAAGTGCTGGAGGAGGAAATAGAGCCGTCCATGGTTGATTGAAACCGGCATTTGGTAACCCAAAAACACCAATATGGTCATAAATGCATTTAACGGTCATTCTGATTTTAATGCCCGCTATAGGAGCACCCTACTACGGCCCTCTTCACTCAGGGCCGTCCTGGGTGCTTTAGGACTGTTGACAAGTGCTGGAGGAGGAAATAGGCCGTGACTGGTGATTGAAAACCGTGCACCTGGTGATGAAACGTGCATCTGGTAACCCAAAATCAAATATGGTCCTAAATGCATTTAAGGGTCTTCTGATATAATGCCCGCTATGCAAACACCCTACTACGGCCCTCTCTCTGTCGGGGGGCGACCTGAGTGAATTATGGACAATTGCAATTTCACGATGGATACTGGTGTATACAAGCGGTAACCAAAAACACAAATATGGTCATAAATGCATTTAAACGGGTCATTCTGATTTAATGCCCGCTATAGAAGCACCTACTACGGCCCTCTTTCACTCAGGGCCGTCCTGGGTTTATGGATGTTGAAAAGTTGGAGAGGAAGGAAATAGAGCCGTGCACGGTGATTGAAACGTGCATCTGGTAACCCAAAAACACAAATATGGTCATAAATGCATTTAACGGTCATTCTGATTTTAATGCCCGCTATAGGAGCACCCTACTACGGCCCTCTTCACTCAGGGCCGTCCTGGGTGCTTTATGGACTGTTTGACAAGTGCTGGAGGAGGAAATAGAGCCGTGCACCTGGTGATTGAAACCGTGCATCTGGTAACCCAAAACACAAATATGGTCATAAATGCATTTAACGGTCATTCTGATTTTAATGCCCGCTATAGGAGCACCCTACTACGGCCCTCTTTCACTCAGGGCCGTCCTGGGTGCTTTATGGACTGTTTGACAAGTGCTGGAGGAGGAAATAGAGCCGTGCACCTGGTGATTGAAACCGTGCACCTGGTGATTGAAACGTGCATCTGGTAACCCAAAAATTCAAATATGGTCCTAAATGCATTTAAGGGTCATTCTGATATTAATGCCCGCTATGGAAACACCCTACTACGGCCCTCTCTCTGTCGGGGGCGACCTGAGTGCATTATGGACACTTTGAAATTTCACGATGGATACTGATTGCTATACAAGCGGTAACCCAAAAACACAAATATGGTCATAAATGCATTTAACGGTCATTCTGATTTTAATGCCCGCTATAGGAGCACCCTACTACGGCCCTCTTTCACTCAGGGCCGTCCTGGGTGCTTTATGGACTGTTTGACAAGTGCTGGAGGAGGAAATAGAGCCGTGCACCTGGTGATTGAAACCGTGCATCTGGTAACCCAAAAACACAAATATGGTCATAAATGCATTTAACGGTCATTCTGATTTTAATGCCCGCTATAGGAGCACCCTACTACGGCCCTCTTTCACTCAGGGCCGTCCTGGGTGCTTTATGGACTGTTTGACAAGTGCTGGAGGAGGAAATAGAGCCGTGCACCTGGTGATTGAAACCGTGCATCTGGTAACCCAAAAAACAAATATGGTCATAAATGCATTTAACGGTCATTCTGATTTTAATGCCCGCTATAGGAGCACCCTACTACGGCCCTCTTTCACTCAGGGGCGTCCTGGGTGCTTATGGACTGTTTGACAAGTGCTTCAGGATGGATACCGTGCACCTGGTGATTGAAAAGCATCTGGTAACCCAAAAACACAAATATGGTCATAAATGCATTTAACGGTCATTCTGATTTTAATGCCCGCTATGGAACACCCTACTACGGCCCTCTTTCACTCAGGGCCGTCCTGGGTGCTTTATGGACTGTTTGACAAGTGCTGGAGGAGGATAGAGCCGTGCACCTGGTGATTGAAACCGTGCATCTGGTAACCCAAAAACACAAATATGGTCATAAATGCATTTAACGGTCATTCTGATTTTAATGCCCGCTATAGGAGCACCCTACTACGGCCCTCTTTCACTCAGGGCCGTCCTGGGTGCTTTATGGACTGTTTGACAAGTGCTGGAGGAGGAAATAGAGCCGTGCACCTGGTGATTGAAACCGTGCATCTGGTAACCCAAAAACACAAATATGGTCATAAATGCATTTAACGGTCATTCTGATTTTAATGCCCGCTATAGGAGCACCCTACTACGGCCCTCTTTCACTCAGGGCCGTCCTGGGTGCTTTATGGACTGTTTGACAAGTGCTGGAGGAGGAAATAGAGCCGTGCACCTGGTGATTGAAACCGTGCACCTGGTGATTGAAAACGTGCATCTGGTAACCCAAAAATTCAAATATGGTCCTAAATGCATTTAAGGGTCATTCTGATATTAATGCCCGCTATGGAAACACCCTACTACGGCCCTCTCTCTGTCGGGGGCGACCTGAGTGCATTATGGACACTTTGAAATTTCACGATGGATACTGATTGCTATACAAGCGGTAACCCAAAAACAAATATGGTCATAAATGCATTTAACGGTCATTCTGATTTTAATGCCCGCTATAGGAGCACCCTACTACGGCCCTCTTTCACTCAGGGCCGTCCTGGGTGCTTTATGGACTGTTTGACAAGTGCTGGAGGAGGAAATAGAGCCGTGCACCTGGTGATTGAAACCGTGCATCTGGTAACCCAAAAACACAAATATGGTCATAAATGCATTTAACGGTCATTCTGATTTTAATGCCCGCTATAGGAGCACCCTACTACGGCCCTCTTTCACTCAGGGCCGTCCTGGGTGCTTTATGGACTGTTTGACAAGTGCTGGAGGAGGAAATAGAGCCGTGCACCTGGTGATTGAAACCGTGCATCTGGTAACCCAAAAACACAAATATGGTCATAAATGCATTTAACGGTCATTCTGATTTTAATGCCCGCTATAGGAGCACCCTACTACGGCCCTCTTTCACTCAGGGCCGTCCTGGGTGCTTTATGGACTGTTTGACAAGTGCTGGAGGAGGAAATAGAGCCGTGCACCTGGTGATTGAAACCGTGCACCTGGTGATTGAAAACGTGCATCTGGTAACCCAAAAATTCAAATATGGTCCTAAATGCATTTAAGGGTCATTCTGATATTAATGCCCGCTATGGAAACACCCTACTACGGCCCTCTCTCTGTCGGGGGCGACCTGAGTGCATTATGGACACTTTGAAATTTCACGATGGATACTGATTGCTATACAAGCGGTAACCCAAAAACACAAATATGGTCATAAATGCATTTAACGGTCATTCTGATTTTAATGCCCGCTATAGGAGCACCCTACTACGGCCCTCTTTCACTCAGGGCCGTCCTGGGTGCTTTATGGACTGTTTGACAAGTGCTGGAGGAGGAAATAGAGCCGTGCACCTGGTGATTGAAACCGTGCATCTGGTAACCCAAAAACACAAATATGGTCATAAATGCATTTAACGGTCATTCTGATTTTAATGCCCGCTATAGGAGCACCCTACTACGGCCCTCTTTCACTCAGGGCCGTCCTGGGTGCTTTATGGACTGTTTGACAAGTGCTGGAGGAGGAAATAGAGCCGTGCACCTGGTGATTGAAACCGTGCACCTGGTGATTGAAAACGTGCATCTGGTAACCCAAAAATTCAAATATGGTCCTAAATGCATTTAAGGGTCATTCTGATATTAATGCCCGCTATGGAAACACCCTACTACGGCCCTCTCTCTGTCGGGGGCGACCTGAGTGCATTATGGACACTTTGAAATTTCACGATGGATACTGATTGCTATACAAGCGGTAACCCAAAAACACAAATATGGTCATAAATGCATTTAACGGTCATTCTGATTTTAATGCCCGCTATAGGAGCACCCTACTACGGCCCTCTTTCACTCAGGGCCGTCCTGGGTGCTTTATGGACTGTTTGACAAGTGCTGGAGGAGGAAATAGAGCCGTGCACCTGGTGATTGAAACCGTGCATCTGGTAACCCAAAAACACAAATATGGTCATAAATGCATTTAACGGTCATTCTGATTTTAATGCCCGCTATAGGAGCACCCTACTACGGCCCTCTTTCACTCAGGGCCGTCCTGGGTGCTTTATGGACTGTTTGACAAGTGCTGGAGGAGGAAATAGAGCCGTGCACCTGGTGATTGAAACCGTGCATCTGGTAACCCAAAAACACAAATATGGTCATAAATGCATTTAACGGTCATTCTGATTTTAATGCCCGCTATAGGAGCACCCTACTACGGCCCTCTTTCACTCAGGGCCGTCCTGGGTGCTTTATGGACTGTTTGACAAGTGCTGGAGGAGGAAATAGAGCCGTGCACCTGGTGATTGAAACCGTGCACCTGGTGATTGAAAACGTGCATCTGGTAACCCAAAAATTCAAATATGGTCCTAAATGCATTTAAGGGTCATTCTGATATTAATGCCCGCTATGGAAACACCCTACTACGGCCCTCTCTCTGTCGGGGGCGACCTGAGTGCATTATGGACACTTTGAAATTTCACGATGGATACTGATTGCTATACAAGCGGTAACCCAAAAACACAAATATGGTCATAAATGCATTTAACGGTCATTCTGATTTTAATGCCCGCTATAGGAGCACCCTACTACGGCCCTCTTTCACTCAGGGCCGTCCTGGGTGCTTTATGGACTGTTTGACAAGTGCTGGAGGAGGAAATAGAGCCGTGCACCTGGTGATTGAAACCGTGCACCTGGTGATTGAAAACGTGCATCTGGTAACCCAAAAATTCAAATATGGTCCTAAATGCATTTAAGGGTCATTCTGATATTAATGCCCGCTATGGAAACACCCTACTACGGCCCTCTCTCTGTCGGGGCCGACCTGAGTGCATTATGGACACTTTGAAATTTCACGATGGATACTGATTGCTATTACAAGCGGTAACCCAAAAACACAAATATGGTCATAAATGCATTTAACGGTCATTCTGATTTTAATGCCCGCTATAGGAGCACCCTACTACGGCCCTCTTTCACTCAGGGCCGTCCTGGGTGCTTTATGGACTGTTTGACAAGTGCTGGAGGAGGAAATAGAGCCGTGCACCTGGTGATTGAAACCGTGCACCTGGTGATTGAAAACGTGCATCTGGTAACCCAAAAATTCAAATATGGTCCTAAATGCATTTAAGGGTCATTCTGATATTAATGCCCGCTATGGAAACACCCTACTACGGCCCTCTCTCTGTCGGGGGCGACCTGAGTGCATTATGGACACTTTGAAATTTCACGATGGATACTGATTGCTATACAAGCGGTAACCCAAAAACACAAATATGGTCATAAATGCATTTAACGGTCATTCTGATTTTAATGCCCGCTATAGGAGCACCCTACTACGGCCCTCTTTCACTCAGGGCCGTCCTGGGTGCTTTATGGACTGTTTGACAAGTGCTGGAGGAGGAAATAGAGCCGTGCACCTGGTGATTGAAACCGTGCATCTGGTAACCCAAAAACACAAATATGGTCATAAATGCATTTAACGGTCATTCTGATTTTAATGCCCGCTATAGGAGCACCCTACTACGGCCCTCTTTCACTCAGGGCCGTCCTGGGTGCTTTATGGACTGTTTGACAAGTGCTGGAGGAGGAAATAGAGCCGTGCACCTGGTGATTGAAACCGTGCACCTGGTGATTGAAAACGTGCATCTGGTAACCCAAAAATTCAAATATGGTCCTAAATGCATTTAAGGGTCATTCTGATATTAATGCCCGCTATGGAAACACCCTACTACGGCCCTCTCTCTGTCGGGGGCGACCTGAGTGCATTATGGACACTTTGAAATTTCACGATGGATACTGATTGCTATACAAGCGGTAACCCAAAAACACAAATATGGTCATAAATGCATTTAACGGTCATTCTGATTTTAATGCCCGCTATAGGAGCACCCTACTACGGCCCTCTTTCACTCAGGGCCGTCCTGGGTGCTTTATGGACTGTTTGACAAGTGCTGGAGGAGGAAATAGAGCCGTGCACCTGGTGATTGAAACCGTGCATCTGGTAACCCAAAAACACAAATATGGTCATAAATGCATTTAACGGTCATTCTGATTTTAATGCCCGCTATAGGAGCACCCTACTACGGCCCTCTTTCACTCAGGGCCGTCCTGGGTGCTTTATGGACTGTTTGACAAGTGCTGGAGGAGGAAATAGAGCCGTGCACCTGGTGATTGAAACCGTGCACCTGGTGATTGAAAACGTGCATCTGGTAACCCAAAAATTCAAATATGGTCCTAAATGCATTTAAGGGTCATTCTGATATTAATGCCCGCTATGGAAACACCCTACTACGGCCCTCTCTCTGTCGGGGGCGACCTGAGTGCATTATGGACACTTTGAAATTTCACGATGGATACTGATTGCTATACAAGCGGTAACCCAAAAACACAAATATGGTCATAAATGCATTTAACGGTCATTCTGATTTTAATGCCCGCTATAGGAGCACCCTACTACGGCCCTCTTTCACTCAGGGCCGTCCTGGGTGCTTTATGGACTGTTTGACAAGTGCTGGAGGAGGAAATAGAGCCGTGCACCTGGTGATTGAAACCGTGCATCTGGTAACCCAAAAACACAAATATGGTCATAAATGCATTTAACGGTCATTCTGATTTTAATGCCCGCTATAGGAGCACCCTACTACGGCCCTCTTTCACTCAGGGCCGTCCTGGGTGCTTTATGGACTGTTTGACAAGTGCTGGAGGAGGAAATAGAGCCGTGCACCTGGTGATTGAAACCGTGCATCTGGTAACCCAAAAACACAAATATGGTCATAAATGCATTTAACGGTCATTCTGATTTTAATGCCCGCTATAGGAGCACCCTACTACGGCCCTCTTTCACTCAGGGCCGTCCTGGGTGCTTTATGGACTGTTTGACAAGTGCTGGAGGAGGAAATAGAGCCGTGCACCTGGTGATTGAAACCGTGCACCTGGTGATTGAAAACGTGCATCTGGTAACCCAAAAATTCAAATATGGTCCTAAATGCATTTAAGGGTCATTCTGATATTAATGCCCGCTATGGAAACACCCTACTACGGCCCTCTCTCTGTCGGGGGCGACCTGAGTGCATTATGGACACTTTGAAATTTCACGATGGATACTGATTGCTATACAAGCGGTAACCCAAAAACACAAATATGGTCATAAATGCATTTAACGGTCATTCTGATTTTAATGCCCGCTATAGGAGCACCCTACTACGGCCCTCTTTCACTCAGGGCCGTCCTGGGTGCTTTATGGACTGTTTGACAAGTGCTGGAGGAGGAAATAGAGCCGTGCACCTGGTGATTGAAACCGTGCATCTGGTAACCCAAAAACACAAATATGGTCATAAATGCATTTAACGGTCATTCTGATTTTAATGCCCGCTATAGGAGCACCCTACTACGGCCCTCTTTCACTCAGGGCCGTCCTGGGTGCTTTATGGACTGTTTGACAAGTGCTGGAGGAGGAAATAGAGCCGTGCACCTGGTGATTGAAACCGTGCATCTGGTAACCCAAAAACACAAATATGGTCATAAATGCATTTAACGGTCATTCTGATTTTAATGCCCGCTATAGGAGCACCCTACTACGGCCCTCTTTCACTCAGGGCCGTCCTGGGTGCTTTATGGACTGTTTGACAAGTGCTGGAGGAGGAAATAGAGCCGTGCACCTGGTGATTGAAACCGTGCACCTGGTGATTGAAAACGTGCATCTGGTAACCCAAAAATTCAAATATGGTCCTAAATGCATTTAAGGGTCATTCTGATATTAATGCCCGCTATGGAAACACCCTACTACGGCCCTCTCTCTGTCGGGGGCGACCTGAGTGCATTATGGACACTTTGAAATTTCACGATGGATACTGATTGCTATACAAGCGGTAACCCAAAAACACAAATATGGTCATAAATGCATTTAACGGTCATTCTGATTTTAATGCCCGCTATAGGAGCACCCTACTACGGCCCTCTTTCACTCAGGGCCGTCCTGGGTGCTTTATGGACTGTTTGACAAGTGCTGGAGGAGGAAATAGAGCCGTGCACCTGGTGATTGAAACCGTGCATCTGGTAACCCAAAAACACAAATATGGTCATAAATGCATTTAACGGTCATTCTGATTTTAATGCCCGCTATAGGAGCACCCTACTACGGCCCTCTTTCACTCAGGGCCGTCCTGGGTGCTTTATGGACTGTTTGACAAGTGCTGGAGGAGGAAATAGAGCCGTGCACCTGGTGATTGAAACCGTGCACCTGGTGATTGAAAACGTGCATCTGGTAACCCAAAAATTCAAATATGGTCCTAAATGCATTTAAGGGTCATTCTGATATTAATGCCCGCTATGGAAACACCCTACTACGGCCCTCTCTCTGTCGGGGGCGACCTGAGTGCATTATGGACACTTTGAAATTTCACGATGGATACTGATTGCTATACAAGCGGTAACCCAAAAACACAAATATGGTCATAAATGCATTTAACGGTCATTCTGATTTTAATGCCCGCTATAGGAGCACCCTACTACGGCCCTCTTTCACTCAGGGCCGTCCTGGGTGCTTTATGGACTGTTTGACAAGTGCTGGAGGAGGAAATAGAGCCGTGCACCTGGTGATTGAAACCGTGCATCTGGTAACCCAAAAACACAAATATGGTCATAAATGCATTTAACGGTCATTCTGATTTTAATGCCCGCTATAGGAGCACCCTACTACGGCCCTCTTTCACTCAGGGCCGTCCTGGGTGCTTTATGGACTGTTTGACAAGTGCTGGAGGAGGAAATAGAGCCGTGCACCTGGTGATTGAAACCGTGCATCTGGTAACCCAAAAACACAAATATGGTCATAAATGCATTTAACGGTCATTCTGATTTTAATGCCCGCTATAGGAGCACCCTACTACGGCCCTCTTTCACTCAGGGCCGTCCTGGGTGCTTTATGGACTGTTTGACAAGTGCTGGAGGAGGAAATAGAGCCGTGCACCTGGTGATTGAAACCGTGCACCTGGTGATTGAAAACGTGCATCTGGTAACCCAAAAATTCAAATATGGTCCTAAATGCATTTAAGGGTCATTCTGATATTAATGCCCGCTATGGAAACACCCTACTACGGCCCTCTCTCTGTCGGGGGCGACCTGAGTGCATTATGGACACTTTGAAATTTCACGATGGATACTGATTGCTATACAAGCGGTAACCCAAAAACACAAATATGGTCATAAATGCATTTAACGGTCATTCTGATTTTAATGCCCGCTATAGGAGCACCCTACTACGGCCCTCTTTCACTCAGGGCCGTCCTGGGTGCTTTATGGACTGTTTGACAAGTGCTGGAGGAGGAAATAGAGCCGTGCACCTGGTGATTGAAACCGTGCATCTGGTAACCCAAAAACACAAATATGGTCATAAATGCATTTAACGGTCATTCTGATTTTAATGCCCGCTATAGGAGCACCCTACTACGGCCCTCTTTCACTCAGGGCCGTCCTGGGTGCTTTATGGACTGTTTGACAAGTGCTGGAGGAGGAAATAGAGCCGTGCACCTGGTGATTGAAACCGTGCACCTGGTGATTGAAAACGTGCATCTGGTAACCCAAAAATTCAAATATGGTCCTAAATGCATTTAAGGGTCATTCTGATATTAATGCCCGCTATGGAAACACCCTACTACGGCCCTCTCTCTGTCGGGGGCGACCTGAGTGCATTATGGACACTTTGAAATTTCACGATGGATACTGATTGCTATACAAGCGGTAACCCAAAAACACAAATATGGTCATAAATGCATTTAACGGTCATTCTGATTTTAATGCCCGCTATAGGAGCACCCTACTACGGCCCTCTTTCACTCAGGGCCGTCCTGGGTGCTTTATGGACTGTTTGACAAGTGCTGGAGGAGGAAATAGAGCCGTGCACCTGGTGATTGAAACCGTGCATCTGGTAACCCAAAAACACAAATATGGTCATAAATGCATTTAACGGTCATTCTGATTTTAATGCCCGCTATAGGAGCACCCTACTACGGCCCTCTTTCACTCAGGGCCGTCCTGGGTGCTTTATGGACTGTTTGACAAGTGCTGGAGGAGGAAATAGAGCCGTGCACCTGGTGATTGAAACCGTGCACCTGGTGATTGAAAACGTGCATCTGGTAACCCAAAAATTCAAATATGGTCCTAAATGCATTTAAGGGTCATTCTGATATTAATGCCCGCTATGGAAACACCCTACTACGGCCCTCTCTCTGTCGGGGGCGACCTGAGTGCATTATGGACACTTTGAAATTTCACGATGGATACTGATTGCTATACAAGCGGTAACCCAAAAACACAAATATGGTCATAAATGCATTTAACGGTCATTCTGATTTTAATGCCCGCTATAGGAGCACCCTACTACGGCCCTCTTTCACTCAGGGCCGTCCTGGGTGCTTTATGGACTGTTTGACAAGTGCTGGAGGAGGAAATAGAGCCGTGCACCTGGTGATTGAAACCGTGCATCTGGTAACCCAAAAACACAAATATGGTCATAAATGCATTTAACGGTCATTCTGATTTTAATGCCCGCTATAGGAGCACCCTACTACGGCCCTCTTTCACTCAGGGCCGTCCTGGGTGCTTTATGGACTGTTTGACAAGTGCTGGAGGAGGAAATAGAGCCGTGCACCTGGTGATTGAAACCGTGCATCTGGTAACCCAAAAACACAAATATGGTCATAAATGCATTTAACGGTCATTCTGATTTTAATGCCCGCTATAGGAGCACCCTACTACGGCCCTCTTTCACTCAGGGCCGTCCTGGGTGCTTTATGGACTGTTTGACAAGTGCTGGAGGAGGAAATAGAGCCGTGCACCTGGTGATTGAAACCGTGCACCTGGTGATTGAAAACGTGCATCTGGTAACCCAAAAATTCAAATATGGTCCTAAATGCATTTAAGGGTCATTCTGATATTAATGCCCGCTATGGAAACACCCTACTACGGCCCTCTCTCTGTCGGGGGCGACCTGAGTGCATTATGGACACTTTGAAATTTCACGATGGATACTGATTGCTATACAAGCGGTAACCCAAAAACACAAATATGGTCATAAATGCATTTAACGGTCATTCTGATTTTAATGCCCGCTATAGGAGCACCCTACTACGGCCCTCTTTCACTCAGGGCCGTCCTGGGTGCTTTATGGACTGTTTGACAAGTGCTGGAGGAGGAAATAGAGCCGTGCACCTGGTGATTGAAACCGTGCATCTGGTAACCCAAAAACACAAATATGGTCATAAATGCATTTAACGGTCATTCTGATTTTAATGCCCGCTATAGGAGCACCCTACTACGGCCCTCTTTCACTCAGGGCCGTCCTGGGTGCTTTATGGACTGTTTGACAAGTGCTGGAGGAGGAAATAGAGCCGTGCACCTGGTGATTGAAACCGTGCACCTGGTGATTGAAAACGTGCATCTGGTAACCCAAAAATTCAAATATGGTCCTAAATGCATTTAAGGGTCATTCTGATATTAATGCCCGCTATGGAAACACCCTACTACGGCCCTCTCTCTGTCGGGGGCGACCTGAGTGCATTATGGACACTTTGAAATTTCACGATGGATACTGATTGCTATACAAGCGGTAACCCAAAAACACAAATATGGTCATAAATGCATTTAACGGTCATTCTGATTTTAATGCCCGCTATAGGAGCACCCTACTACGGCCCTCTTTCACTCAGGGCCGTCCTGGGTGCTTTATGGACTGTTTGACAAGTGCTGGAGGAGGAAATAGAGCCGTGCACCTGGTGATTGAAACCGTGCATCTGGTAACCCAAAAACACAAATATGGTCATAAATGCATTTAACGGTCATTCTGATTTTAATGCCCGCTATAGGAGCACCCTACTACGGCCCTCTTTCACTCAGGGCCGTCCTGGGTGCTTTATGGACTGTTTGACAAGTGCTGGAGGAGGAAATAGAGCCGTGCACCTGGTGATTGAAACCGTGCATCTGGTAACCCAAAAACACAAATATGGTCATAAATGCATTTAACGGTCATTCTGATTTTAATGCCCGCTATAGGAGCACCCTACTACGGCCCTCTTTCACTCAGGGCCGTCCTGGGTGCTTTATGGACTGTTTGACAAGTGCTGGAGGAGGAAATAGAGCCGTGCACCTGGTGATTGAAACCGTGCACCTGGTGATTGAAAACGTGCATCTGGTAACCCAAAAATTCAAATATGGTCCTAAATGCATTTAAGGGTCATTCTGATATTAATGCCCGCTATGGAAACACCCTACTACGGCCCTCTCTCTGTCGGGGGCGACCTGAGTGCATTATGGACACTTTGAAATTTCACGATGGATACTGATTGCTATACAAGCGGTAACCCAAAAACACAAATATGGTCATAAATGCATTTAACGGTCATTCTGATTTTAATGCCCGCTATAGGAGCACCCTACTACGGCCCTCTTTCACTCAGGGCCGTCCTGGGTGCTTTATGGACTGTTTGACAAGTGCTGGAGGAGGAAATAGAGCCGTGCACCTGGTGATTGAAACCGTGCATCTGGTAACCCAAAAACACAAATATGGTCATAAATGCATTTAACGGTCATTCTGATTTTAATGCCCGCTATAGGAGCACCCTACTACGGCCCTCTTTCACTCAGGGCCGTCCTGGGTGCTTTATGGACTGTTTGACAAGTGCTGGAGGAGGAAATAGAGCCGTGCACCTGGTGATTGAAACCGTGCACCTGGTGATTGAAAACGTGCATCTGGTAACCCAAAAATTCAAATATGGTCCTAAATGCATTTAAGGGTCATTCTGATATTAATGCCCGCTATGGAAACACCCTACTACGGCCCTCTCTCTGTCGGGGGCGACCTGAGTGCATTATGGACACTTTGAAATTTCACGATGGATACTGATTGCTATACAAGCGGTAACCCAAAAACACAAATATGGTCATAAATGCATTTAACGGTCATTCTGATTTTAATGCCCGCTATAGGAGCACCCTACTACGGCCCTCTTTCACTCAGGGCCGTCCTGGGTGCTTTATGGACTGTTTGACAAGTGCTGGAGGAGGAAATAGAGCCGTGCACCTGGTGATTGAAACCGTGCATCTGGTAACCCAAAAACACAAATATGGTCATAAATGCATTTAACGGTCATTCTGATTTTAATGCCCGCTATAGGAGCACCCTACTACGGCCCTCTTTCACTCAGGGCCGTCCTGGGTGCTTTATGGACTGTTTGACAAGTGCTGGAGGAGGAAATAGAGCCGTGCACCTGGTGATTGAAACCGTGCATCTGGTAACCCAAAAACACAAATATGGTCATAAATGCATTTAACGGTCATTCTGATTTTAATGCCCGCTATAGGAGCACCCTACTACGGCCCTCTTTCACTCAGGGCCGTCCTGGGTGCTTTATGGACTGTTTGACAAGTGCTGGAGGAGGAAATAGAGCCGTGCACCTGGTGATTGAAACCGTGCACCTGGTGATTGAAAACGTGCATCTGGTAACCCAAAAATTCAAATATGGTCCTAAATGCATTTAAGGGTCATTCTGATATTAATGCCCGCTATGGAAACACCCTACTACGGCCCTCTCTCTGTCGGGGGCGACCTGAGTGCATTATGGACACTTTGAAATTTCACGATGGATACTGATTGCTATACAAGCGGTAACCCAAAAACACAAATATGGTCATAAATGCATTTAACGGTCATTCTGATTTTAATGCCCGCTATAGGAGCACCCTACTACGGCCCTCTTTCACTCAGGGCCGTCCTGGGTGCTTTATGGACTGTTTGACAAGTGCTGGAGGAGGAAATAGAGCCGTGCACCTGGTGATTGAAACCGTGCATCTGGTAACCCAAAAACACAAATATGGTCATAAATGCATTTAACGGTCATTCTGATTTTAATGCCCGCTATAGGAGCACCCTACTACGGCCCTCTTTCACTCAGGGCCGTCCTGGGTGCTTTATGGACTGTTTGACAAGTGCTGGAGGAGGAAATAGAGCCGTGCACCTGGTGATTGAAACCGTGCATCTGGTAACCCAAAAACACAAATATGGTCATAAATGCATTTAACGGTCATTCTGATTTTAATGCCCGCTATAGGAGCACCCTACTACGGCCCTCTTTCACTCAGGGCCGTCCTGGGTGCTTTATGGACTGTTTGACAAGTGCTGGAGGAGGAAATAGAGCCGTGCACCTGGTGATTGAAACCGTGCACCTGGTGATTGAAAACGTGCATCTGGTAACCCAAAAATTCAAATATGGTCCTAAATGCATTTAAGGGTCATTCTGATATTAATGCCCGCTATGGAAACACCCTACTACGGCCCTCTCTCTGTCGGGGGCGACCTGAGTGCATTATGGACACTTTGAAATTTCACGATGGATACTGATTGCTATACAAGCGGTAACCCAAAAACACAAATATGGTCATAAATGCATTTAACGGTCATTCTGATTTTAATGCCCGCTATAGGAGCACCCTACTACGGCCCTCTTTCACTCAGGGCCGTCCTGGGTGCTTTATGGACTGTTTGACAAGTGCTGGAGGAGGAAATAGAGCCGTGCACCTGGTGATTGAAACCGTGCATCTGGTAACCCAAAAACACAAATATGGTCATAAATGCATTTAACGGTCATTCTGATTTTAATGCCCGCTATAGGAGCACCCTACTACGGCCCTCTTTCACTCAGGGCCGTCCTGGGTGCTTTATGGACTGTTTGACAAGTGCTGGAGGAGGAAATAGAGCCGTGCACCTGGTGATTGAAACCGTGCACCTGGTGATTGAAAACGTGCATCTGGTAACCCAAAAATTCAAATATGGTCCTAAATGCATTTAAGGGTCATTCTGATATTAATGCCCGCTATGGAAACACCCTACTACGGCCCTCTCTCTGTCGGGGGCGACCTGAGTGCATTATGGACACTTTGAAATTTCACGATGGATACTGATTGCTATACAAGCGGTAACCCAAAAACACAAATATGGTCATAAATGCATTTAACGGTCATTCTGATTTTAATGCCCGCTATAGGAGCACCCTACTACGGCCCTCTTTCACTCAGGGCCGTCCTGGGTGCTTTATGGACTGTTTGACAAGTGCTGGAGGAGGAAATAGAGCCGTGCACCTGGTGATTGAAACCGTGCATCTGGTAACCCAAAAACACAAATATGGTCATAAATGCATTTAACGGTCATTCTGATTTTAATGCCCGCTATAGGAGCACCCTACTACGGCCCTCTTTCACTCAGGGCCGTCCTGGGTGCTTTATGGACTGTTTGACAAGTGCTGGAGGAGGAAATAGAGCCGTGCACCTGGTGATTGAAACCGTGCATCTGGTAACCCAAAAACACAAATATGGTCATAAATGCATTTAACGGTCATTCTGATTTTAATGCCCGCTATAGGAGCACCCTACTACGGCCCTCTTTCACTCAGGGCCGTCCTGGGTGCTTTATGGACTGTTTGACAAGTGCTGGAGGAGGAAATAGAGCCGTGCACCTGGTGATTGAAACCGTGCACCTGGTGATTGAAAACGTGCATCTGGTAACCCAAAAATTCAAATATGGTCCTAAATGCATTTAAGGGTCATTCTGATATTAATGCCCGCTATGGAAACACCCTACTACGGCCCTCTCTCTGTCGGGGGCGACCTGAGTGCATTATGGACACTTTGAAATTTCACGATGGATACTGATTGCTATACAAGCGGTAACCCAAAAACACAAATATGGTCATAAATGCATTTAACGGTCATTCTGATTTTAATGCCCGCTATAGGAGCACCCTACTACGGCCCTCTTTCACTCAGGGCCGTCCTGGGTGCTTTATGGACTGTTTGACAAGTGCTGGAGGAGGAAATAGAGCCGTGCACCTGGTGATTGAAACCGTGCATCTGGTAACCCAAAAACACAAATATGGTCATAAATGCATTTAACGGTCATTCTGATTTTAATGCCCGCTATAGGAGCACCCTACTACGGCCCTCTTTCACTCAGGGCCGTCCTGGGTGCTTTATGGACTGTTTGACAAGTGCTGGAGGAGGAAATAGAGCCGTGCACCTGGTGATTGAAACCGTGCATCTGGTAACCCAAAAACACAAATATGGTCATAAATGCATTTAACGGTCATTCTGATTTTAATGCCCGCTATAGGAGCACCCTACTACGGCCCTCTTTCACTCAGGGCCGTCCTGGGTGCTTTATGGACTGTTTGACAAGTGCTGGAGGAGGAAATAGAGCCGTGCACCTGGTGATTGAAACCGTGCACCTGGTGATTGAAAACGTGCATCTGGTAACCCAAAAATTCAAATATGGTCCTAAATGCATTTAAGGGTCATTCTGATATTAATGCCCGCTATGGAAACACCCTACTACGGCCCTCTCTCTGTCGGGGGCGACCTGAGTGCATTATGGACACTTTGAAATTTCACGATGGATACTGATTGCTATACAAGCGGTAACCCAAAAACACAAATATGGTCATAAATGCATTTAACGGTCATTCTGATTTTAATGCCCGCTATAGGAGCACCCTACTACGGCCCTCTTTCACTCAGGGCCGTCCTGGGTGCTTTATGGACTGTTTGACAAGTGCTGGAGGAGGAAATAGAGCCGTGCACCTGGTGATTGAAACCGTGCATCTGGTAACCCAAAAACACAAATATGGTCATAAATGCATTTAACGGTCATTCTGATTTTAATGCCCGCTATAGGAGCACCCTACTACGGCCCTCTTTCACTCAGGGCCGTCCTGGGTGCTTTATGGACTGTTTGACAAGTGCTGGAGGAGGAAATAGAGCCGTGCACCTGGTGATTGAAACCGTGCACCTGGTGATTGAAAACGTGCATCTGGTAACCCAAAAATTCAAATATGGTCCTAAATGCATTTAAGGGTCATTCTGATATTAATGCCCGCTATGGAAACACCCTACTACGGCCCTCTCTCTGTCGGGGGCGACCTGAGTGCATTATGGACACTTTGAAATTTCACGATGGATACTGATTGCTATACAAGCGGTAACCCAAAAACACAAATATGGTCATAAATGCATTTAACGGTCATTCTGATTTTAATGCCCGCTATAGGAGCACCCTACTACGGCCCTCTTTCACTCAGGGCCGTCCTGGGTGCTTTATGGACTGTTTGACAAGTGCTGGAGGAGGAAATAGAGCCGTGCACCTGGTGATTGAAACCGTGCATCTGGTAACCCAAAAACACAAATATGGTCATAAATGCATTTAACGGTCATTCTGATTTTAATGCCCGCTATAGGAGCACCCTACTACGGCCCTCTTTCACTCAGGGCCGTCCTGGGTGCTTTATGGACTGTTTGACAAGTGCTGGAGGAGGAAATAGAGCCGTGCACCTGGTGATTGAAACCGTGCATCTGGTAACCCAAAAACACAAATATGGTCATAAATGCATTTAACGGTCATTCTGATTTTAATGCCCGCTATAGGAGCACCCTACTACGGCCCTCTTTCACTCAGGGCCGTCCTGGGTGCTTTATGGACTGTTTGACAAGTGCTGGAGGAGGAAATAGAGCCGTGCACCTGGTGATTGAAACCGTGCACCTGGTGATTGAAAACGTGCATCTGGTAACCCAAAAATTCAAATATGGTCCTAAATGCATTTAAGGGTCATTCTGATATTAATGCCCGCTATGGAAACACCCTACTACGGCCCTCTCTCTGTCGGGGGCGACCTGAGTGCATTATGGACACTTTGAAATTTCACGATGGATACTGATTGCTATACAAGCGGTAACCCAAAAACACAAATATGGTCATAAATGCATTTAACGGTCATTCTGATTTTAATGCCCGCTATAGGAGCACCCTACTACGGCCCTCTTTCACTCAGGGCCGTCCTGGGTGCTTTATGGACTGTTTGACAAGTGCTGGAGGAGGAAATAGAGCCGTGCACCTGGTGATTGAAACCGTGCATCTGGTAACCCAAAAACACAAATATGGTCATAAATGCATTTAACGGTCATTCTGATTTTAATGCCCGCTATAGGAGCACCCTACTACGGCCCTCTTTCACTCAGGGCCGTCCTGGGTGCTTTATGGACTGTTTGACAAGTGCTGGAGGAGGAAATAGAGCCGTGCACCTGGTGATTGAAACCGTGCACCTGGTGATTGAAAACGTGCATCTGGTAACCCAAAAATTCAAATATGGTCCTAAATGCATTTAAGGGTCATTCTGATATTAATGCCCGCTATGGAAACACCCTACTACGGCCCTCTCTCTGTCGGGGGCGACCTGAGTGCATTATGGACACTTTGAAATTTCACGATGGATACTGATTGCTATACAAGCGGTAACCCAAAAACACAAATATGGTCATAAATGCATTTAACGGTCATTCTGATTTTAATGCCCGCTATAGGAGCACCCTACTACGGCCCTCTTTCACTCAGGGCCGTCCTGGGTGCTTTATGGACTGTTTGACAAGTGCTGGAGGAGGAAATAGAGCCGTGCACCTGGTGATTGAAACCGTGCATCTGGTAACCCAAAAACACAAAT
Organism: Oncorhynchus kisutch; assembly: GCF_002021735.2. Taxonomy (NCBI): domain Eukaryota; kingdom Metazoa; phylum Chordata; class Actinopteri; order Salmoniformes; family Salmonidae; genus Oncorhynchus; species Oncorhynchus kisutch. The sequence continues at coordinate 18,568 of NW_022262438.1, forward strand.
ATGGTCATAAATGCATTTAACGGTCATTCTGATTTTAATGCCCGCTATAGGAGCACCCTACTACGGCCCTCTTTCACTCAGGGCCGTCCTGGGTGCTTTATGGACTGTTTGACAAGTGCTGGAGGAGGAAATAGAGCCGTGCACCTGGTGATTGAAACCGTGCATCTGGTAACCCAAAAACACAAATATGGTCATAAATGCATTTAACGGTCATTCTGATTTTAATGCCCGCTATAGGAGCACCCTACTACGGCCCTCTTTCACTCAGGGCCGTCCTGGGTGCTTTATGGACTGTTTGACAAGTGCTGGAGGAGGAAATAGAGCCGTGCACCTGGTGATTGAAACCGTGCACCTGGTGATTGAAAACGTGCATCTGGTAACCCAAAAATTCAAATATGGTCCTAAATGCATTTAAGGGTCATTCTGATATTAATGCCCGCTATGGAAACACCCTACTACGGCCCTCTCTCTGTCGGGGGCGACCTGAGTGCATTATGGACACTTTGAAATTTCACGATGGATACTGATTGCTATACAAGCGGTAACCCAAAAACACAAATATGGTCATAAATGCATTTAACGGTCATTCTGATTTTAATGCCCGCTATAGGAGCACCCTACTACGGCCCTCTTTCACTCAGGGCCGTCCTGGGTGCTTTATGGACTGTTTGACAAGTGCTGGAGGAGGAAATAGAGCCGTGCACCTGGTGATTGAAACCGTGCATCTGGTAACCCAAAAACACAAATATGGTCATAAATGCATTTAACGGTCATTCTGATTTTAATGCCCGCTATAGGAGCACCCTACTACGGCCCTCTTTCACTCAGGGCCGTCCTGGGTGCTTTATGGACTGTTTGACAAGTGCTGGAGGAGGAAATAGAGCCGTGCACCTGGTGATTGAAACCGTGCATCTGGTAACCCAAAAACACAAATATGGTCATAAATGCATTTAACGGTCATTCTGATTTTAATGCCCGCTATAGGAGCACCCTACTACGGCCCTCTTTCACTCAGGGCCGTCCTGGGTGCTTTATGGACTGTTTGACAAGTGCTGGAGGAGGAAATAGAGCCGTGCACCTGGTGATTGAAACCGTGCACCTGGTGATTGAAAACGTGCATCTGGTAACCCAAAAATTCAAATATGGTCCTAAATGCATTTAAGGGTCATTCTGATATTAATGCCCGCTATGGAAACACCCTACTACGGCCTCTCTCTGTCGGGGGCGACCTGAGTGCATTATGGACACTTTGAAATTTCACGATGGATACTGATTGCTATACAAGCGGTAACCCAAAAACACAAATATGGTCATAAATGCATTTAACGGTCATTCTGATTTTAATGCCCGCTATAGGAGCACCCTACTACGGCCCTCTTTCACTCAGGGCCGTCCTGGGTGCTTTATGGACTGTTTGACAAGTGCTGGAGGAGGAAATAGAGCCGTGCACCTGGTGATTGAAACCGTGCATCTGGTAACCCAAAAACACAAATATGGTCATAAATGCATTTAACGGTCATTCTGATTTAATGCCCGCTATAGGAGCACCCTACTACGGCCCTCTTTCACTCAGGGCCGTCCTGGGTGCTTTATGGACTGTTTGACAAGTGCTGGAGGAGGAAATAGAGCCGTGCACCTGGTGATTGAAACCGTGCATCTGGTAACCCAAAAACACAAATATGGTCATAAATGCATTTAACGGTCATTCTGATTTTAATGCCCGCTATAGGAGCACCCTACTACGGCCCTCTTTCACTCAGGGCCGTCCTGGGTGCTTTATGGACTGTTTGACAAGTGCTGGAGGAGGAAATAGAGCCGTGCACCTGGTGATTGAAACCGTGCACCTGGTGATTGAAAACGTGCATCTGGTAACCCAAAATTCAAATATGGTCCTAAATGCATTTAAGGGTCATTCTGATATTAATGCCCGCTATGGAAACACCCTACTACGGCCCTCTCTCTGTCGGGGGCGACCTGAGTGCATTATGGACACTTTGAAATTTCACGATGGATACTGATTGCTATACAAGCGGTAACCCAAAAACACAAATATGGTCATAAATGCATTTAACGGTCATTCTGATTTTAATGCCCGCTATAGGAGCACCCTACTACGGCCCTCTTTCACTCAGGGCCGTCCTGGGTGCTTTATGGACTGTTTGACAAGTGCTGGAGGAGGAAATAGAGCCGTGCACCTGGTGATTGAAACCGTGCATCTGGTAACCCAAAAACACAAATATGGTCATAAATGCATTTAACGGTCATTCTGATTTTAATGCCCGCTATAGGAGCACCCTACTACGGCCCTCTTTCACTCAGGGCCGTCCTGGGTGCTTTATGGACTGTTTGACAAGTGCTGGAGGAGGAAATAGAGCCGTGCACCTGGTGATTGAAACCGTGCATCTGGTAACCCAAAAACACAAATATGGTCATAAATGCATTTAACGGTCATTCTGATTTTAATGCCCGCTATAGGAGCACCCTACTACGGCCCTCTTTCACTCAGGGCCGTCCTGGGTGCTTTATGGACTGTTTGACAAGTGCTGGAGGAGGAAATAGAGCCGTGCACCTGGTGATTGAAACCGTGCACCTGGTGATTGAAAACGTGCATCTGGTAACCCAAAAATTCAAATATGGTCCTAAATGCATTTAAGGGTCATTCTGATATTAATGCCCGCTATGGAAACACCCTACTACGGCCCTCTCTCTGTCGGGGGCGACCTGAGTGCATTATGGACACTTTGAAATTTCACGATGGATACTGATTGCTATACAAGCGGTAACCCAAAAACACAAATATGGTCATAAATGCATTTAACGGTCATTCTGATTTTAATGCCCGCTATAGGAGCACCCTACTACGGCCCTCTTTCACTCAGGGCCGTCCTGGGTGCTTTATGGACTGTTTGACAAGTGCTGGAGGAGGAAATAGAGCCGTGCACCTGGTGATTGAAACCGTGCATCTGGTAACCCAAAAACACAAATATGGTCATAAATGCATTTAACGGTCATTCTGATTTTAATGCCCGCTATAGGAGCACCCTACTACGGCCCTCTTTCACTCAGGGCCGTCCTGGGTGCTTTATGGACTGTTTGACAAGTGCTGGAGGAGGAAATAGAGCCGTGCACCTGGTGATTGAAACCGTGCACCTGGTGATTGAAAACGTGCATCTGGTAACCCAAAAATTCAAATATGGTCCTAAATGCATTTAAGGGTCATTCTGATATTAATGCCCGCTATGGAAACACCCTACTACGGCCCTCTCTCTGTCGGGGGCGACCTGAGTGCATTATGGACACTTTGAAATTTCACGATGGATACTGATTGCTATACAAGCGGTAACCCAAAAACACAAATATGGTCATAAATGCATTTAACGGTCATTCTGATTTTAATGCCCGCTATAGGAGCACCCTACTACGGCCCTCTTTCACTCAGGGCCGTCCTGGGTGCTTTATGGACTGTTTGACAAGTGCTGGAGGAGGAAATAGAGCCGTGCACCTGGTGATTGAAACCGTGCATCTGGTAACCCAAAAACACAAATATGGTCATAAATGCATTTAACGGTCATTCTGATTTTAATGCCCGCTATAGGAGCACCCTACTACGGCCCTCTTTCACTCAGGGCCGTCCTGGGTGCTTTATGGACTGTTTGACAAGTGCTGGAGGAGGAAATAGAGCCGTGCACCTGGTGATTGAAACCGTGCATCTGGTAACCCAAAAACACAAATATGGTCATAAATGCATTTAACGGTCATTCTGATTTTAATGCCCGCTATAGGAGCACCCTACTACGGCCCTCTTTCACTCAGGGCCGTCCTGGGTGCTTTATGGACTGTTTGACAAGTGCTGGAGGAGGAAATAGAGCCGTGCACCTGGTGATTGAAACCGTGCACCTGGTGATTGAAAACGTGCATCTGGTAACCCAAAAATTCAAATATGGTCCTAAATGCATTTAAGGGTCATTCTGATATTAATGCCCGCTATGGAAACACCCTACTACGGCCCTCTCTCTGTCGGGGGCGACCTGAGTGCATTATGGACACTTTGAAATTTCACGATGGATACTGATTGCTATACAAGCGGTAACCCAAAAACACAAATATGGTCATAAATGCATTTAACGGTCATTCTGATTTTAATGCCCGCTATAGGAGCACCCTACTACGGCCCTCTTTCACTCAGGGCCGTCCTGGGTGCTTTATGGACTGTTTGACAAGTGCTGGAGGAGGAAATAGAGCCGTGCACCTGGTGATTGAAACCGTGCATCTGGTAACCCAAAAACACAAATATGGTCATAAATGCATTTAACGGTCATTCTGATTTTAATGCCCGCTATAGGAGCACCCTACTACGGCCCTCTTTCACTCAGGGCCGTCCTGGGTGCTTTATGGACTGTTTGACAAGTGCTGGAGGAGGAAATAGAGCCGTGCACTGGTGATTGAAAACGTGCATTGGTACACCCAAAAACACACAATATGGTTCATAAATTGCATTTAACGGTCATTCTGATGTTTTTAATGCCCGCTATTAGGAGCCAACCCTACTACGCGCCTCTTTCACTCAGGGCCGTCCTGGGTGCTTTATGGACTGTTTGACAAGTGCTGGAGGAGGAATAGAGCCGTGCACCTGGTGATGAAACCGTTGCAACCTGGTGATTGAAACGTGCATCTGGTAACCCAAAAATTCAAATATGGTCCTAAATTGCATTTAAGGGTCATTCTGCTTATTAATGGACCGCTATGGAAACCCCCAACTCCCGGCCCCCCTCTCTCTGTCCGAGGGGACGACCCTGAGCTGCATTATGGACACTTTGAAATTCACGATTGGATACTGATTGCTATACACAGCCTGGGTAACCCAACCAAACCCAAATATGGTCATAAATGGCATTTATTAACCCCCCCCCGGTCATTACTGATTTTATATGCCCCCGCTATTACCCCCGGCAACAACCTATACGGCCCACCTCTTTCATACAGGGCCGTCCTGGGTGCTTTATGGACTGTTTGACAAGTGCTGGAGGAGGAAATAGAGCCGTGCACCTGGTGATTGAAACCGTGCATCTGGTAACCCAAAAACACAAATATGGTCATAAATGCATTTAACGGTCATTCTGATTTTAATGCCCGCTATAGGAGCACCCTACTACGGCCCTCTTTCACTCAGGGCCGTCCTGGGTGCTTTATGGACTGTTTGACAAGTGCTGGAGGAGGAAATAGAGCCGTGCACCTGGTGATTGAAACCGTGCACCTGGTGATTGAAAACGTGCATCTGGTAACCCAAAAATTCAAATATGGTCCTAAATGCATTTAAGGGTCATTCTGATATTAATGCCCGCTATGGAAACACCCTACTACGGCCCTCTCTCTGTCGGGGGCGACCTGAGTGCATTATGGACACTTTGAAATTTCACGATGGATACTGATTGCTATACAAGCGGTAACCCAAAACACAAATATGGTCATAAATGCATTTAACGGTCATTCTGATTTTAATGCCCGCTATAGGAGCACCCTACTACGGCCCTCTTTCACTCAGGGCCGTCCTGGGTGCTTTATGGACTGTTTGACAAGTGCTGGAGGAGGAAATAGAGCCGTGCACCTGGTGATTGAAACCGTGCATCTGGTAACCCAAAAACACAAATATGGTCATAAATGCATTTAACGGTCATTCTGATTTTAATGCCCGCTATAGGAGCACCCTACTACGGCCCTCTTTCACTCAGGGCCGTCCTGGGTGCTTTATGGACTGTTTGACAAGTGCTGGAGGAGGAAATAGAGCCGTGCACCTGGTGATTGAAACCGTGCATCTGGTAACCCAAAAACACAAATATGGTCATAAATGCATTTAACGGTCATTCTGATTTTAATGCCCGCTATAGGAGCACCCTACTACGGCCCTCTTTCACTCAGGGCCGTCCTGGGTGCTTTATGGACTGTTTGACAAGTGCTGGAGGAGGAAATAGAGCCGTGCACCTGGTGATTGAAACCGTGCACCTGGTGATTGAAAACGTGCATCTGGTAACCCAAAAATTCAAATATGGTCCTAAATGCATTTAAGGGTCATTCTGATATTAATGCCCGCTATGGAAACACCCTACTACGGCCCTCTCTCTGTCGGGGGCGACCTGAGTGCATTATGGACACTTTGAAATTTCACGATGGATACTGATTGCTATACAAGCGGTAACCCAAAAACACAAATATGGTCATAAATGCATTTAACGGTCATTCTGATTTTAATGCCCGCTATAGGAGCACCCTACTACGGCCCTCTTTCACTCAGGGCCGTCCTGGGTGCTTTATGGACTGTTTGACAAGTGCTGGAGGAGGAAATAGAGCCGTGCACCTGGTGATTGAAACCGTGCATCTGGTAACCCAAAAACACAAATATGGTCATAAATGCATTTAACGGTCATTCTGATTTTAATGCCCGCTATAGGAGCACCCTACTACGGCCCTCTTTCACTCAGGGCCGTCCTGGGTGCTTTATGGACTGTTTGACAAGTGCTGGAGGAGGAAATAGAGCCGTGCACCTGGTGATTGAAACCGTGCATCTGGTAACCCAAAAAACACAAATATGGTCATAAATGCATTTAACGGTCATTCTGATTTTAATGCCCGCTATAGGAGCACCCTACTACGGCCCTCTTTCACTCAGGGCCGTCCTGGGTGCTTTTATGGACTGTTTGACAAGTGCTGGAGGAGGAAATAGAGCCGTGCACCTGGTGATTGAAACCGTGCACCTGGTGATTGAAAACGTGCATCTGGTAACCCAAAAATTCAAATATGGTCCTAAATGCATTTAAGGGTCATTCTGATATTAATGCCCGCTATGGAAACACCCTACTACGGCCCTCTCTCTGTCGGGGGCGACCTGAGTGCATTATGGACACTTTGAAATTTCACGATGGATACTGATTGCTATACAAGCGGTAACCCAAAAACACAAATATGGTCATAAATGCATTTAACGGTCATTCTGATTTTAATGCCCGCTATAGGAGCACCCTACTACGGCCCTCTTTCACTCAGGGCCGTCCTGGGTGCTTTATGGACTGTTTGACAAGTGCTGGAGGAGGAAATAGAGCCGTGCACCTGGTGATTGAAACCGTGCATCTGGTAACCCAAAAACACAAATATGGTCATAAATGCATTTAACGGTCATTCTGATTTTAATGCCCGCTATAGGAGCACCCTACTACGGCCCTCTTTCACTCAGGGCCGTCCTGGGTGCTTTATGGACTGTTTGACAAGTGCTGGAGGAGGAAATAGAGCCGTGCACCTGGTGATTGAAACCGTGCACCTGGTGATTGAAAACGTGCATCTGGTAACCCAAAATTCAAATATGGTCCTAAATGCATTTAAGGGTCATTCTGATATTAATGCCCGCTATGGAAACACCCTACTACGGCCCTCTCTCTGTCGGGGGCGACCTGAGTGCATTATGGACACTTTGAAATTTCACGATGGATACTGATTGCTATACAAGCGGTAACCCAAAAACACAAATATGGTCATAAATGCATTTAACGGTCATTCTGATTTTAATGCCCGCTATAGGAGCACCCTACTACGGCCCTCTTTCACTCAGGGCCGTCCTGGGTGCTTTATGGACTGTTTGACAAGTGCTGGAGGAGGAAATAGAGCCGTGCACCTGGTGATTGAAACCGTGCATCTGGTAACCCAAAAACACAAATATGGTCATAATGCATTTAACGGTCATTCTGATTTTAATGCCCGCTATAGGAGCACCCTACTACGGCCCTCTTTCACTCAGGGCCGTCCTGGGTGCTTTATGGACTGTTTGACAAGTGCTGGAGGAGGAAATAGAGCCGTGCACCTGGTGATTGAAACCGTGCATCTGGTAACCCAAAAACACAAATATGGTCATAAATGCATTTAACGGTCATTCTGATTTTAATGCCCGCTATAGGAGCACCCTACTACGGCCCTCTTTCACTCAGGGCCGTCCTGGGTGCTTTATGGACTGTTTGACAAGTGCTGGAGGAGGAAATAGAGCCGTGCACCTGGTGATTGAAACCGTGCACCTGGTGATTGAAAACGTGCATCTGGTAACCCAAAAATTCAAATATGGTCCTAAATGCATTTAAGGGTCATTCTGATATTAATGCCCGCTATGGAAACACCCTACTACGGCCCTCTCTCTGTCGGGGGCGACCTGAGTGCATTATGGACACTTTGAAATTTCACGATGGATACTGATTGCTATACAAGCGGTAACCCAAAAACACAAATATGGTCATAAATGCATTTAACGGTCATTCTGATTTTAATGCCCGCTATAGGAGCACCCTACTACGGCCCTCTTTCACTCAGGGCCGTCCTGGGTGCTTTATGGACTGTTTGACAAGTGCTGGAGGAGGAAATAGAGCCGTGCACCTGGTGATTGAAAACCGTGCATCTGGTAACCCAAAAACACAAATATGGTCATAAATGCATTTAAGGGTCATTCTGATATTAATGCCCGCTATGGAAACACCCCTACTACGGCCCTCTCTCTGTCGGGGGCGACCTGAGTGCATTATGGACACTTTGAAATTTCACGATGGATACTGATTGCTATACAAGCGGTAACCCAAAAACACAAATATGGTCATAAATGCATTTAACGGTCATTCTGATTTTAATGCCCGCTATAGGAGCACCCTACTACGGCCCTCTTTCACTCAGGGCCGTCCTGGGTGCTTTATGGACTGTTTGACAAGTGCTGGAGGAGGAAATAGAGCCGTGCACCTGGTGATTGAAACCGTGCACCTGGTGATTGAAAACGTGCATCTGGTAACCCAAAAATTCAAATATGGTCCTAAATGCATTTAAGGGTCATTCTGATATTAATGCCCGCTATGGAAACACCCTACTACGGCCCTCTCTCTGTCGGGGGCGACCTGAGTGCATTATGGACACTTTGAAATTTCACGATGGATACTGATTGCTATACAAGCGGTAACCCAAAAACACAAATATGGTCATAAATGCATTTAACGGTCATTCTGATTTTAATGCCCGCTATAGGAGCACCCTACTACGGCCCTCTTTCACTCAGGGCCGTCCTGGGTGCTTTATGGACTGTTTGACAAGTGCTGGAGGAGGAAATAGAGCCGTGCACCTGGTGATTGAAACCGTGCATCTGGTAACCCAAAAACACAAATATGGTCATAAATGCATTTAACGGTCATTCTGATTTTAATGCCCGCTATAGGAGCACCCTACTACGGCCCTCTTTCACTCAGGGCCGTCCTGGGTGCTTTATGGACTGTTTGACAAGTGCTGGAGGAGGAAATAGAGCCGTGCACCTGGTGATTGAAACCGTGCACCTGGTGATTGAAAACGTGCATCTGGTAACCCAAAAATTCAAATATGGTCCTAAATGCATTTAAGGGTCATTCTGATATTAATGCCCGCTATGGAAACACCCTACTACGGCCCTCTCTCTGTCGGGGGCGACCTGAGTGCATTATGGACACTTTGAAATTTCACGATGGATACTGATTGCTATACAAGCGGTAACCCAAAAACACAAATATGGTCATAAATGCATTTAACGGTCATTCTGATTTTAATGCCCGCTATAGGAGCACCCTACTACGGCCCTCTTTCACTCAGGGCCGTCCTGGGTGCTTTATGGACTGTTTGACAAGTGCTGGAGGAGGAAATAGAGCCGTGCACCTGGTGATTGAAACCGTGCATCTGGTAACCCAAAAACACAAATATGGTCATAAATGCATTTAACGGTCATTCTGATTTTAATGCCCGCTATAGGAGCACCCTACTACGGCCCTCTTTCACTCAGGGCCGTCCTGGGTGCTTTATGGACTGTTTGACAAGTGCTGGAGGAGGAAATAGAGCCGTGCACCTGGTGATTGAAACCGTGCATCTGGTAACCCAAAACACAAATATGGTCATAAATGCATTTAACGGTCATTCTGATTTTAATGCCCGCTATAGGAGCACCCTACTACGGCCCTCTTTCACTCAGGGCCGTCCTGGGTGCTTTATGGACTGTTTGACAAGTGCTGGAGGAGGAAATAGAGCCGTGCACCTGGTGATTGAAACCGTGCACCTGGTGATTGAAAACGTGCATCTGGTAACCCAAAAATTCAAATATGGTCCTAAATGCATTTAAGGGTCATTCTGATATTAATGCCCGCTATGGAAACACCCTACTACGGCCCTCTCTCTGTCGGGGGCGACCTGAGTGCATTATGGACACTTTGAAATTTCACGATGGATACTGATTGCTATACAAGCGGTAACCCAAAAACACAAATATGGTCATAAATGCATTTAACGGTCATTCTGATTTTAATGCCCGCTATAGGAGCACCCTACTACGGCCCTCTTTCACTCAGGGCCGTCCTGGGTGCTTTATGGACTGTTTGACAAGTGCTGGAGGAGGAAATAGAGCCGTGCACCTGGTGATTGAAACCGTGCATCTGGTAACCCAAAAACACAAATATGGTCATAAATGCATTTAACGGTCATTCTGATTTTAATGCCCGCTATAGGAGCACCCTACTACGGCCCTCTTTCACTCAGGGCCGTCCTGGGTGCTTTATGGACTGTTTGACAAGTGCTGGAGGAGGAAATAGAGCCGTGCACCTGGTGATTGAAACCGTGCATCTGGTAACCCAAAAACACAAATATGGTCATAAATGCATTTAACGGTCATTCTGATTTTAATGCCCGCTATAGGAGCACCCTACTACGGCCCTCTTTCACTCAGGGCCGTCCTGGGTGCTTTATGGACTGTTTGACAAGTGCTGGAGGAGGAAATAGAGCCGTGCACCTGGTGATTGAAACCGTGCACCTGGTGATTGAAAACGTGCATCTGGTAACCCAAAAATTCAAATATGGTCCTAAATGCATTTAAGGGTCATTCTGATATTAATGCCCGCTATGGAAACACCCTACTACGGCCCTCTCTCTGTCGGGGGCGACCTGAGTGCATTATGGACACTTTGAAATTTCACGATGGATACTGATTGCTATACAAGCGGTAACCCAAAAACACAAATATGGTCATAAATGCATTTAACGGTCATTCTGATTTTAATGCCCGCTATAGGAGCACCCTACTACGGCCCTCTTCACTCAGGGCCGTCCTGGGTGCTTTATGGACTGTTTGACAAGTGCTGGAGGAGGAAATAGAGCCGTGCACCTGGTGATTGAAACCGTGCACCTGGTGATTGAAAACGTGCATCTGGTAACCCAAAAATTCAAATATGGTCCTAAATGCATTTAAGGGTCATTCTGATATTAATGCCCGCTATGGAAACACCCTACTACGGCCCTCTCTCTGTCGGGGGCGACCTGAGTGCATTATGGACACTTTGAAATTTCACGATGGATACTGATTGCTATACAAGCGTAACCCAAAAACACAAATATGGTCATAAATGCATTTAACGGTCATTCTGATTTTAATGCCCGCTATAGGAGCACCCTACTACGGCCCTCTTTCACTCAGGGCCGTCCTGGGTGCTTTATGGACTGTTTGACAAGTGCTGGAGGAGGAAATAGAGCCGTGCACCTGGTGATTGAAACCGTGCACCTGGTGATTGAAAACGTGCATCTGGTAACCCAAAAATTCAAATATGGTCCTAAATGCATTTAAGGGTCATTCTGATATTAATGCCCGCTATGGAAACACCCTACTACGGCCCTCTCTCTGTCGGGGGCGACCTGAGTGCATTATGGACACTTTGAAATTTCACGATGGATACTGATTGCTATACAAGCGGTAACCCAAAAACACAAATATGGTCATAAATGCATTTAACGGTCATTCTGATTTTAATGCCCGCTATAGGAGCACCCTACTACGGCCCTCTTTCACTCAGGGCCGTCCTGGGTGCTTTATGGACTGTTTGACAAGTGCTGGAGGAGGAAATAGAGCCGTGCACCTGGTGATTGAAACCGTGCATCTGGTAACCCAAAAACACAAATATGGTCATAAATGCATTTAACGGTCATTCTGATTTTAATGCCCGCTATAGGAGCACCCTACTACGGCCCTCTTTCACTCAGGGCCGTCCTGGGTGCTTTATGGACTGTTTGACAAGTGCTGGAGGAGGAAATAGAGCCGTGCACCTGGTGATTGAAACCGTGCACCTGGTGATTGAAAACGTGCATCTGGTAACCCAAAAATTCAAATATGGTCCTAAATGCATTTAAGGGTCATTCTGATATTAATGCCCGCTATGGAAACACCCTACTACGGCCCTCTCTCTGTCGGGGGCGACCTGAGTGCATTATGGACACTTTGAAATTTCACGATGGATACTGATTGCTATACAAGCGGTAACCCAAAAACACAAATATGGTCATAAATGCATTTAACGGTCATTCTGATTTTAATGCCCGCTATAGGAGCACCCTACTACGGCCCTCTTTCACTCAGGGCCGTCCTGGGTGCTTTATGGACTGTTTGACAAGTGCTGGAGGAGGAAATAGAGCCGTGCACCTGGTGATTGAAACCGTGCATCTGGTAACCCAAAAACACAAATATGGTCATAAATGCATTTAACGGTCATTCTGATTTTAATGCCCGCTATAGGAGCACCCTACTACGGCCCTCTTTCACTCAGGGCCGTCCTGGGTGCTTTATGGACTGTTTGACAAGTGCTGGAGGAGGAAATAGAGCCGTGCACCTGGTGATTGAAACCGTGCATCTGGTAACCCAAAAACACAAATATGGTCATAAATGCATTTAACGGTCATTCTGATTTTAATGCCCGCTATAGGAGCACCCTACTACGGCCCTCTTTCACTCAGGGCCGTCCTGGGTGCTTTATGGACTGTTTGACAAGTGCTGGAGGAGGAAATAGAGCCGTGCACCTGGTGATTGAAACCGTGCACCTGGTGATTGAAAACGTGCATCTGGTAACCCAAAAATTCAAATATGGTCCTAAATGCATTTAAGGGTCATTCTGATATTAATGCCCGCTATGGAAACACCCTACTACGGCCCTCTCTCTGTCGGGGGCGACCTGAGTGCATTATGGACACTTTGAAATTTCACGATGGATACTGATTGCTATACAAGCGGTAACCCAAAAACACAAATATGGTCATAAATGCATTTAACGGTCATTCTGATTTTAATGCCCGCTATAGGAGCACCCTACTACGGCCCTCTTTCACTCAGGGCCGTCCTGGGTGCTTTATGGACTGTTTGACAAGTGCTGGAGGAGGAAATAGAGCCGTGCACCTGGTGATTGAAACCGTGCATCTGGTAACCCAAAAACACAAATATGGTCATAAATGCATTTAACGGTCATTCTGATTTTAATGCCCGCTATAGGAGCACCCTACTACGGCCCTCTTTCACTCAGGGCCGTCCTGGGTGCTTTATGGACTGTTTGACAAGTGCTGGAGGAGGAAATAGAGCCGTGCACCTGGTGATTGAAACCGTGCACCTGGTGATTGAAAACGTGCATCTGGTAACCCAAAAATTCAAATATGGTCCTAAATGCATTTAAGGGTCATTCTGATATTAATGCCCGCTATGGAAACACCCTACTACGGCCCTCTCTCTGTCGGGGGCGACCTGAGTGCATTATGGACACTTTGAAATTTCACGATGGATACTGATTGCTATACAAGCGGTAACCCAAAAACACAAATATGGTCATAAATGCATTTAACGGTCATTCTGATTTTAATGCCCGCTATAGGAGCACCCTACTACGGCCCTCTTTCACTCAGGGCCGTCCTGGGTGCTTTATGGACTGTTTGACAAGTGCTGGAGGAGGAAATAGAGCCGTGCACCTGGTGATTGAAACCGTGCATCTGGTAACCCAAAAACACAAATATGGTCATAAATGCATTTAACGGTCATTCTGATTTTAATGCCCGCTATAGGAGCACCCTACTACGGCCCTCTTTCACTCAGGGCCGTCCTGGGTGCTTTATGGACTGTTTGACAAGTGCTGGAGGAGGAAATAGAGCCGTGCACCTGGTGATTGAAACCGTGCACCTGGTGATTGAAAACGTGCATCTGGTAACCCAAAAATTCAAATATGGTCCTAAATGCATTTAAGGGTCATTCTGATATTAATGCCCGCTATGGAAACACCCTACTACGGCCCTCTCTCTGTCGGGGGCGACCTGAGTGCATTATGGACACTTTGAAATTTCACGATGGATACTGATTGCTATACAAGCGGTAACCCAAAAACACAAATATGGTCATAAATGCATTTAACGGTCATTCTGATTTTAATGCCCGCTATAGGAGCACCCTACTACGGCCCTCTTTCACTCAGGGCCGTCCTGGGTGCTTTATGGACTGTTTGACAAGTGCTGGAGGAGGAAATAGAGCCGTGCACCTGGTGATTGAAACCGTGCACCTGGTGATTGAAAACGTGCATCTGGTAACCCAAAAATTCAAATATGGTCCTAAATGCATTTAAGGGTCATTCTGATATTAATGCCCGCTATGGAAACACCCTACTACGGCCCTCTCTCTGTCGGGGGCGACCTGAGTGCATTATGGACACTTTGAAATTTCACGATGGATACTGATTGCTATACAAGCGGTAACCCAAAAATTAAAAGATTATGAATAAGAAGACACAGAGAGGCTTAAAAAGTTAAACTCTCTCTCATGGGATGAAGGGACATACAGGCCTAAAGGCCAAACACCCCTAACCAGGTTATATGCCTCTATCTGGGCATCAGAGGTCACAAACAGGCCTCAAGGCCTTATTTGACCTAACCGGTAAAATGACTTTTTCTGGGAATGAGAGGACACAGAGAGGCTTAAAAGGCTAAACTCTCTCTCATGGGATGAAGGGACATACAGGCCTAAAGGCCAAACACCCCTAACCAGGTTATATGCCTCTATCTGGGCATCAGAGGTCACAAACAGGCCTCAAGGCCTTATTTGACCTAACCGGTAAAATGACTTTTTCTGGGAATGAGAGGACACAGAGAGGCTTAAAAGGCTAAACTCTCTCTCATGGGATGAAGGGACATACAAGCCTAAAGGCCAAACACCACTAACCAGGTTATATGCCTCTATCTGGCCTCAAAACCTTATTTGACCTTTGTTGGACGCCATCTTGGGCTATATGCTGAAACACCAAAACGTGAATAAATCAAAAAGTACAAGTCCAATCTGGATGGGGTTTTTTTTTAACTAAAGGGCACACATAGACGATAATGTACATGTAATTAAAACCATTTTTGTATAAAAAATTTGAATAGAAAATCGTGTTTTAAGTTTTTGGAAAATAGTGAATGTTACAGGAAACATAGGTGCCTGTTAGGGCAATTTGTTTTTGACATGCTCTACTTGTTGCCCATTGAGAGAGAGGGTATGAGACGAAATTTGGGACCTCTAGCCCCTCGGGAAGTATTTTTAATCATTTTATGAAAATTACCGATTTTGGCATTAAAACATAAATAGACGTGCAACTGGTAACCTAAAAATAATATCCTAATTTAAAGTAGTCACCTCGTAAGGTGGTTCAAGGTAGGCACCTGGTAACCTAAAAATAAAAAGACTGTCCTAAATGCACTTGTCGGTCATTCTGATATTAATACCCACTATGGGACTATGATAGTGGGCATCTATCCATGGCCCTCTATCCATGGGCGCCCGTCCTGAGTGCTTTATGGACTGTTTAAACTATTCTGATGGATACACATTGTTGTGCACCTGGTGATTGAAAACGTGCATCTGGTAACCCAAAATGGATGGTAAATAAATCACAGAAATTGCACTATGTCCAACTCTTTGTATGGTGATTGGGGAATTAGGCCAAAAAAAAAGGGGGACAGAGCAGCTCACCTCCACAGAGGCTGACTGCTCTGCCCCCCTTAAGGACAGTGGAACTATTGACCTTCAGACCTAAAGGCCTAACTCCCTATCCAGGAACAGGCCTCTCTCTCTGGGCATGAGAGTACACATAAATCCCTAAAGGGCCTGTCCAACTCTGGGTATGGTGATTGGGGAATTAGGCCAAAAAAAAAGGGGGACAGAGCAGCTCACCTCCACAGAGGCTGACTGCTCTGCCCCCCTTAAGGACAGTGGAACTATTGACCTACAGACCTAAAGGCCTAACTCCCTATCCAGGAACAGGCCTCTCTCTCTGGGCATGAGAGTACACATAAATCCCTAAAGGGCCTGTCCAACTCTGGGTATGGTGATTGGGGAATTAGGCCAAAAAAAAAGGGGGACAGAGCAGCTCACCTCCACAGAGGCTGACTGCTCTGCCCCCCTTAAGGACAGTGGAACTATTGACCTACAGACCTAAAGGCCTCACTCCCTATCCAGGAACAGGCCTCTCTCTCTGGGCATGAGAGTACACATAAATCCCTAAAGGGCCTGTCCAACTCTGGGTATGGTGATTGGGGAATTAGGCCAAAAAAAAAGGGGGACAGAGCAGCTCACCTCCACA
>NW_022262438.1:52500-61095 GCF_002021735.2 Oncorhynchus kisutch
TCATTCTGATTTTAATGCCCGCTATAGGAGCACCCTACTACGGCCCTCTTTCACTCAGGGCCGTCCTGGGTGCTTTATGGACTGTTTGACAAGTGCTGGAGGAGGAAATAGAGCCGTGCACCTGGTGATTGAAACCGTGCACCTGGTGATTGAAAACGTGCATCTGGTAACCCAAAAATTCAAATATGGTCCTAAATGCATTTAAGGGTCATTCTGATATTAATGCCCGCTATGGAAACACCCTACTACGGCCCCTCTCTCTGTCGGGGGCGACCTGAGTGCATTATGGACACTTTGAAATTTCACGATGGATACTGATTGCTATACAAGCGGTAACCCAAAACACAAATATGGTCATAAATGCATTTAACGGTCATTCTGATTTTAATGCCCGCTATAGGAGCACCCTACTACGGCCCTCTTTCACTCAGGGCCGTCCTGGGTGCTTTATGGACTGTTTGACAAGTGCTGGAGGAGGAAATAGAGCCGTGCACCTGGTGATTGAAACCGTGCATCTGGTAACCCAAAAACACAAATATGGTCATAAATGCATTTAACGGTCATTCTGATTTTAATGCCCGCTATAGGAGCACCCTACTACGGCCCTCTTTCACTCAGGGCCGTCCTGGGTGCTTTATGGACTGTTTGACAAGTGCTGGAGGAGGAAATAGAGCCGTGCACCTGGTGATTGAAACCGTGCACCTGGTGATTGAAAACGTGCATCTGGTAACCCAAAAATTCAAATATGGTCCTAATGCATTTAAGGGTCATTCTGATATTAATGCCCGCTATGGAAACACCCTACTACGGCCCTCTCTCTGTCGGGGGCGACCTGAGTGCATTATGGACACTTTGAAATTTCACGATGGATACTGATTGCTATACAAGCGGTAACCCAAAAACACAAATATGGTCATAAATGCATTTAACGGTCATTCTGATTTTAATGCCCGCTATAGGAGCACCCTACTACGGCCCTCTTTCACTCAGGGCCGTCCTGGGTGCTTTATGGACTGTTTGACAAGTGCTGGAGGAGGAAATAGAGCCGTGCACCTGGTGATTGAAACCGTGCATCTGGTAACCCAAAAACACAAATATGGTCATAAATGCATTTAACCGGTCATTCTGATTTTAATGCCCGCTATAGGAGCACCCTACTACGGCCCTCTTTCACTCAGGGCCGTCCTGGGTGCTTTATGGACTGTTTTGACAAGTGCTGGAGGAGGAAATAGAGCCGTGCACCTGGTGATTGAAACCGTGCATCTGGTAACCAAAAACACAAATATGGTCATAAATGCATTTAACGGTCATTCTGATTTTAATGCCCGCTATAGGAGCACCCTACTACGGCCCTCTTTCACTCAGGGCCGTCCTGGGTGCTTTATGGACTGTTTGACAAGTGCTGGAGGAGGAAATAGAGCCGTGCACCTGGTGATTGAAACCGTGCACCTGGTGATTGGAAAACGTGCATCTGGTAACCCAAAAATTCAATATGGTCCTAAATGCATTTAAGGGTCATTCTGATATTAATGCCCGCTATGGAAACACCCTACTACGGCCCTCTCTCTGTCGGGGGCGACCTGAGTGCATTATGGACACTTTGAAATTTCACGATGGATACTGATTGCTATACAAGCGGTAACCCAAAAACACAATATGGTCATAAATGCATTTAACGGTCATTCTGATTTTAATGCCCGCTATAGGAGCACCCTACTACGGCCCTCTTTCACTCAGGGCCGTCCTGGGTGCTTTATGGACTGTTTGACAAGTGCTGGAGGAGGAAATAGAGCCGTGCACCTGGTGATTGAAACCGTGCATCTGGTAACCCAAAAACACAAATATGGTCATAAATGCATTTAACGGTCATTCTGATTTTAATGCCCGCTATAGGAGCACCCTACTACGGCCCCTCTTTCACTCAGGGCCGTCCTGGGTGCTTTATGGACTGTTTGACAAGTGCTGGAGGAGGAAATAGAGCCGTGCACCCTGGTGATTGAAACCGTGCACCTGGTGATTGAAAACGTGCATCTGGTAACCCAAAAATTCAAATATGGTCCTAAATGCATTTAAGGGTCATTCTGATATTAATGCCCGCTATGGAAACACCCTACTACGGCCCTCTCTCTGTCGGGGGCGACCTGAGTGCATTATGGACACTTTGAAATTTCACGATGGATACTGATTGCTATACAAGCGGTAACCCAAAAACACAAATATGGTCATAAATGCATTTAACGGTCATTCTGATTTTAATGCCCGCTATAGGAGCACCCTACTACGGCCCTCTTTCACTCAGGGCCGTCCTGGGTGCTTTATGGACTGTTTGACAAGTGCTGGAGGAGGAAATAGAGCCGTGCACCTGGTGATTGAAACCGTGCATCTGGTAACCCAAAAACACAAATATGGTCATAAATGCATTTAACGGTCATTCTGATTTTAATGCCCGCTATAGGAGCACCCTACTACGGCCCTCTTTCACTCAGGGCCGTCCCTGGGTGCTTTATGGACTGTTTGACAAGTGCTGGAGGAGGAAATAGAGCGTGCACCTGGTGATTGAAACCGTGCATCTGGTAACCAAAACCACAAATATGGTCATAAATGCATTTAACGGTCATTCTGATTTTAATGCCCGCTATAGGAGCCACCCTACTACGGCCTCTTTCACTCAGGGCCGTCCTGGGTGCTTTATGGACTGTTTGACAAGTGCTGGAGGAGGAAATAGAGCCGTGCACCTGGTGATTGAAACCGTGCACCTGGTGATTGAAAACGTGCATCTGGTAACCCAAAAATTCAAATATGGTCCTAAATGCATTTAAGGGTCATTCTGATATTAATGCCCGCTATGGAAACACCCTACTACGGCCCTCTCTCTGTCGGGGGCGACCTGAGTGCATATGGACACTTTGAAATTTCACGATGGATACTGATTGCTATACAAGCGGTAACCCAAAAACACAAATATGGTCATAAATGCATTTAACGGTCATTCTGATTTTAATGCCCGCTATAGGAGCACCCTACTACGGCCCTCTTTCACTCAGGGCCGTCCTGGGTGCTTTATGGACTGTTTGACAAGTGCTGGAGGAGGAAATAGAGCCGTGCACCTGGTGATTGAAACCGTGCATCTGGTAACCCAAAAACACAAATATGGTCATAAATGCATTTAACGGTCATTCTGATTTTAATGCCCGCTATAGGAGCACCCTACTACGGCCCTCTTTCACTCAGGGCCGTCCTGGGTGCTTTATGGACTGTTTGACAAGTGCTGGAGGAGGAAATAGAGCCGTGCACCTTGGTGATTGAAACCGTGCACCTGGTGATTGAAACGTGCATCTGGTAACCCAAAATTCAAATATGGTCCTAAATGCATTTAAGGGTCATTCTGATATTAATGCCCGCTATGGAAACACCCTACTACGGCCCTCTCTCTGTCGGGGCGACCTGAGTGCATTATGGACACTTTGAAATTTCACGATGGATACTGATTGCTATACAAGCGGTACCCAAAAACACAAATATGGTCATAAATGCATTTAACGGTCATTCTGATTTTAATGCCCGCTATAGGAGCACCCTACTACGGCCCTCTTTTCACTCAGGGCCGTCCTGGGTGCTTTATGGACTGTTTTGACAAGTGCTGGAGGAGGAAATAGAGCCGTGCACCTGGTGATTGAACCGTGCATCTGGTAACCCAAAAACACAAATATGGTCATAATGCATTTTAACGGTCAATTCTGGATTTTTAATGCCCGCTATAGGAGCACCCTACTACGGCCCTCTTTCACTCAGGGCCGTCCTGGGTGCTTTATGGACTGTTTGACAAGTGCTGGAGGAGGAAATAGAGCCGTGCACCTGGTGATTGAAACCGTGCATCTGGTAACCCAAAAACACAAATATGGTCATAAATGCATTTAACGGTCATTCTGATTTTAATGCCCGCTATAGGAGCACCCTACTACGGCCCTCTTTCACTCAGGGCCGTCCTGGGTGCTTATGGACTGTTTGACAAGTGCTGGAGGAGGAAATAGAGCCGTGCCACCTGGTGATTGAAACCGTGCACCTGGTGATTGAAAACGTGCATCTGGTAACCCAAAAATTCAAATATGGTCCTAAATGCATTTAAGGGTCATTCTGATATTAATGCCCGCTATGGAAACACCCTACTACGGCCCTCTCTCTGTCGGGGGCGACCTGAGTGCATTATGGACACTTTGAAATTTCACGATGGATACTGATTGCTATACAAGCGGTAACCCAAAAACACAAATATGGTCATAAATGCATTTAACGGTCATTCTGATTTTAATGCCCGCTATAGGAGCACCCTACTACGGCCCTCTTTCACTCAGGGCCGTCCTGGGTGCTTTATGGACTGTTTGACAAGTGCTGGAGGAGGAAATAGAGCCGTGCACCTGGTGATTGAAACCGTGCATCTGGTAACCCAAAAACACAAATATGGTCATAAATGCATTTAACGGTCATTCTGATTTTAATGCCCGCTATAGGAGCACCCTACTACGGCCCTCTTTCACTCAGGGCCGTCCTGGGTGCTTTATGGACTGTTTGACAAGTGCTGGAGGAGGAAATAGAGCCGTGCACCTGGTGATTGAAACCGTGCATCTGGTAACCCAAAAACACAAATATGGTCATAAATGCATTTAACGGTCATTCTGATTTTAATGCCCGCTATAGGAGCACCCTACTACGGCCCTCTTTCACTCAGGGCCGTCCTGGGTGCTTTATGGACTGTTTGACAAGTGCTGGAGGAGGAAATAGAGCCGTGCACCTGGTGATTGAAACCGTGCACCTGGTGATTGAAAACGTGCATCTGGTAACCCAAAAATTCAAATATGGTCCTAAATGCATTTAAGGGTCATTCTGATATTAATGCCCGCTATGGAAACACCCTACTACGGCCCTCTCTCTGTCGGGGGCGACCTGAGTGCATTATGGACACTTTGAAATTTCACGATGGATACTGATTGCTATACAAGCGGTAACCCAAAAACACAAATATGGTCATAAATGCATTTAACGGTCATTCTGATTTTAATGCCCGCTATAGGAGCACCCTACTACGGCCCTCTTTCACTCAGGGCCGTCCTGGGTGCTTTATGGACTGTTTGACAAGTGCTGGAGGAGGAAATAGAGCCGTGCACCTGGTGATTGAAACCGTGCATCTGGTAACCCAAAAACACAAATATGGTCATAAATGCATTTAACGGTCATTCTGATTTTAATGCCCGCTATAGGAGCACCCTACTACGGCCCTCTTTCACTCAGGGCCGTCCTGGGTGCTTTATGGACTGTTTGACAAGTGCTGGAGGAGGAAATAGAGCCGTGCACCTGGTGATTGAAACCGTGCATCTGGTAACCCAAAAACACAAATATGGTCATAAATGCATTTAACGGTCATTCTGATTTTAATGCCCGCTATAGGAGCACCCTACTACGGCCCTCTTTCACTCAGGGCCGTCCTGGGTGCTTTATGGACTGTTTGACAAGTGCTGGAGGAGGAAATAGAGCCGTGCACCTGGTGATTGAAACCGTGCACCTGGTGATTGAAAACGTGCATCTGGTAACCCAAAAATTCAAATATGGTCCTAAATGCATTTAAGGGTCATTCTGATATTAATGCCCGCTATGGAAACACCCTACTACGGCCCTCTCTCTGTCGGGGGCGACCTGAGTGCATTATGGACACTTTGAAATTTCACGATGGATACTGATTGCTATACAAGCGGTAACCCAAAAACACAAATATGGTCATAAATGCATTTAACGGTCATTCTGATTTTAATGCCCGCTATAGGAGCACCCTACTACGGCCCTCTTTCACTCAGGGCCGTCCTGGGTGCTTTATGGACTGTTTGACAAGTGCTGGAGGAGGAAATAGAGCCGTGCACCTGGTGATTGAAACCGTGCATCTGGTAACCCAAAAACACAAATATGGTCATAAATGCATTTAACGGTCATTCTGATTTTAATGCCCGCTATAGGAGCACCCTACTACGGCCCTCTTTCACTCAGGGCCGTCCTGGGTGCTTTATGGACTGTTTGACAAGTGCTGGAGGAGGAAATAGAGCCGTGCACCTGGTGATTGAAACCGTGCACCTGGTGATTGAAAACGTGCATCTGGTAACCCAAAAATTCAAATATGGTCCTAAATGCATTTAAGGGTCATTCTGATATTAATGCCCGCTATGGAAACACCCTACTACGGCCCTCTCTCTGTCGGGGGCGACCTGAGTGCATTATGGACACTTTGAAATTTCACGATGGATACTGATTGCTATACAAGCGGTAACCCAAAAACACAAATATGGTCATAAATGCATTTAACGGTCATTCTGATTTTAATGCCCGCTATAGGAGCACCCTACTACGGCCCTCTTTCACTCAGGGCCGTCCTGGGTGCTTTATGGACTGTTTGACAAGTGCTGGAGGAGGAAATAGAGCCGTGCACCTGGTGATTGAAACCGTGCATCTGGTAACCCAAAAACACAAATATGGTCATAAATGCATTTAACGGTCATTCTGATTTTAATGCCCGCTATAGGAGCACCCTACTACGGCCCTCTTTCACTCAGGGCCGTCCTGGGTGCTTTATGGACTGTTTGACAAGTGCTGGAGGAGGAAATAGAGCCGTGCACCTGGTGATTGAAACCGTGCATCTGGTAACCCAAAAACACAAATATGGTCATAAATGCATTTAACGGTCATTCTGATTTTAATGCCCGCTATAGGAGCACCCTACTACGGCCCTCTTTCACTCAGGGCCGTCCTGGGTGCTTTATGGACTGTTTGACAAGTGCTGGAGGAGGAAATAGAGCCGTGCACCTGGTGATTGAAACCGTGCACCTGGTGATTGAAAACGTGCATCTGGTAACCCCAAAAATTCAATATGGTCCTAAATGCATTTAAGGGTCATTCTGATATTAATGCCCGCTATGGAAACACCCTACTACGGCCCTCTCTCTGTCGGGGGCGACCTGAGTGCATTATGGACACTTTGAAATTTCACGATGGATACTGATTGCTATACAAGCGGTAACCCCAAAAACACAAATATGGTCATAAATGCATTTAACGGTCATTCTGATTTTAATGCCCGCTATAGGAGCACCCTACTACGGCCCTCTTTCACTCAGGGCCGTCCTGGGTGCTTTATGGACTGTTTGACAAGTGCTGGAGGAGGAAATAGAGCCGTGCACCTGGTGATTGAAACCGTGCATCTGGTAACCCAAAACACAAATATGGTCATAAATGCATTTAACGGTCATTCTGATTTTAATGCCCGCTATAGGAGCACCCTACTACGGCCCTCTTTCACTCAGGGCCGTCCTGGGTGCTTTATGGACTGTTTGACAAGTGCTGGAGGAGGAAATAGAGCCGTGCACCTGGTGATTGAAACCGTGCACCTGGTGATTGAAAACGTGCATCTGGTAACCCAAAAATTCAAATATGGTCCTAAATGCATTTAAGGGTCATTCTGATATTAATGCCCGCTATGGAAACACCCTACTACGGCCCTCTCTCTGTCGGGGGCGACCTGAGTGCATTATGGACACTTTGAATTTCACGATGGATACTGATTGCTATACAAGCGGTAACCCAAAAACACAAATATGGTCATAAATGCATTTAACGGTCATTCTGATTTTAATGCCCGCTATAGGAGCACCCTACTACGGCCCTCTTTCACTCAGGGCCGTCCTGGGTGCTTTATGGACTGTTGACAAGTGCTGGAGGAGGAAATAGAGCCGTGCACCTGGTGATTGAAACCGTGCATCTGGTAACCCAAAAACACAAATATGGTCATAAATGCAATTTAACGGTCATTCTGATTTTAATGCCCGCTATAGGAGCACCCTACTACGGCCCTCTTTCACTCAGGGGCCGTCCTGGGTGCTTTATGGACTGTTTGACAAGTGCTGGAGGAGGAAATAGAGCCGTGCACCTGGTGATTGAAACCGTGCACCTGGTGATTGAAAACGTGCATCTGGTAACCCAAAAATTCAAATATGGTCCTAAATGCATTTAAGGGTCATTCTGATATTAATGCCCGCTATGGAAACACCCTACTACGGCCCTCTCTCTGTCGGGGGCGACCTGAGTGCATTATGGACACTTTGAAATTTCACGATGGATACTGATTGCTATACAAGCTGGTAACCCAAAAACACCAACATATGGTCATAACATGCATTTAACGGTCATTCTGAATTTTATATGGCCCGCTCTAGGAGGCACCCTACTACGGCCTCTTTCACTCAGGGCCGTCCTGGGTGCTTTATGGACTGTTTGACAAGTGCTGGAGGAGGAAATAGAGCCGTGCACCTGGTGATTGAAACCGTGCACCTGGTGATTGAAAACGTGCATCTGGTAACCCAAAAATTCAAATATGGTCCTAAATGCATTTAAGGGTCATTCTGATTTTAATGCCCGCTATAGGACACCCTACTACGGCCCTCTCTCTGTCGGGGGCGACCTGAGTGCATTATGGACACTTTGAAATTTCACGATGGATACTGATTGCTATACAATCGGTAACCCAAAAACACAAATTGGTCATAAATGCATTTAACGGTT
>NW_022262439.1:5000-17764 GCF_002021735.2 Oncorhynchus kisutch
CCCGAACCCGAACCCGAACCCGAACCCGAACCCGAACCCGAACCCGAACCCGAACCCGAACCCGAACCCGAACCCGAACCCGAACCCGAACCCGAACCCGAACCCGAACCCGAACCCGAACCCGAACCCGAACCCGAACCCGAACCCGAACCCGAACCCGAACCCGAACCCGAACCCGAACCCGAACCCGAACCCGAACCCGAACCCGAACCCGAACCCGAACCCGAACCCGAACCCGAACCCGAACCCGAACCCGAACCCGAACCCGAACCCGAACCCGAACCCGAACCCGAACCCGAACCCGAACCCGAACCCGAACCCGAACCCGAACCCGAACCCGAACCCGAACCCGAACCCGAACCCGAACCCGAACCCGAACCCGAACCCGAACCCGAACCCGAACCCGAACCCGAACCCGAACCCGAACCCGAACCCGAACCCGAACCCGAACCCGAACCCGAACCCGAACCCGAACCCGAACCCGAACCCGAACCCGAACCCGAACCCGAACCCGAACCCGAACCCGAACCCGAACCCGAACCCGAACCCGAACCCGAACCCGAACCCGAACCCGAACCCGAACCCGAACCCGAACCCGAACCCGAACCCGAACCCGAACCCGAACCCGAACCCGAACCCGAACCCGAACCCGAACCCGAACCCGAACCCGAACCCGAACCCGAACCCGAACCCGAACCCGAACCCGAACCCGAACCCGAACCCGAACCCGAACCCGAACCCGAACCCGAACCCGAACCCGAACCCGAACCCGAACCCGAACCCGAACCCGAACCCGAACCCGAACCCGAACCCGAACCCGAACCCGAACCCGAACCCGAACCCGAACCCGAACCAACCCGAACCCGAACCCGAACCCGAACCCGAACCCGAACCCGAACCCGAACCCGAACCCGAACCCGAACCCGAACCCGAACCCGAACCCGAACCCGAACCCGAACCCGAACCCGAACCCGAACCCGAACCCGAACCCGAACCCGAACCCGAACCCGAACCCGAACCCGAACCCGAACCCGAACCCGAACCCGAACCCGAACCCGAACCCGAACCCGAACCCGAACCCGAACCCGAACCCGAACCCGAACCCGAACCCGAACCCGAACCCGAACCCGAACCCGAACCCGAACCCGAACCCGAACCCGAACCCGAACCCGAACCCGAACCCGAACCCGAACCCGAACCCGAACCCGAACCCGAACCCGAACCCGAACCCGAACCCGAACCCGAACCCGAACCCGAACCCGAACCCGAACCCGAACCCGAACCCGAACCCGAACCCGAACCCGAACCCGAACCCGAACCCGAACCCGAACCCGAACCCGAACCCGAACCCGAACCCGAACCCGAACCCGAACCCGAACCCGAACCCGAACCCGAACCCGAACCCGAACCCGAACCCGAACCCGAACCCGAACCCGAACCCGAACCCGAACCCGAACCCGAACCCGAACCCGAACCCGAACCCGAACCCGAACCCGAACCCGAACCCGAACCCGAACCCGAACCCGAACCCGAACCCGAACCCGAACCCGAACCCGAACCCGAACCCGAACCCGAACCCGAACCCGAACCCGAACCCGAACCCGAACCCGAACCCGAACCCGAACCCGAACCCGAACCCGAACCCGAACCCGAACCCGAACCCGAACCCGAACCCGAACCCGAACCCGAACCCGAACCCGAACCCGAACCCGAACCCGAACCCGAACCCGAACCCGAACCCGAACCCGAACCCGAACCCGAACCCGAACCCGAACCCGAACCCGAACCCGAACCCGAACCCGAACCCGAACCCGAACCCGAACCCGAACCCGAACCCGAACCCGAACCCGAACCCGAACCCGAACCCGAACCCGAACCCGAACCCGAACCCGAACCCGAACCCGAACCCGAACCCGAACCCGAACCCGAACCCGAACCCGAACCCGAACCCGAACCCGAACCCGAACCCGAACCCGAACCCGAACCCGAACCCGAACCCGAACCCGAACCCGAACCCGAACCCGAACCCGAACCCGAACCCGAACCCGAACCCGAACCCGAACCCGAACCCGAACCCGAACCCGAACCCGAACCCGAACCCGAACCCGAACCCGAACCCGAACCCGAACCCGAACCCGAACCCGAACCCGAACCCGAACCCGAACCCGAACCCGAACCCGAACCCGAACCCGAACCCGAACCCGAACCCGAACCCGAACCCGAACCCGAACCCGAACCCGAACCCGAACCCGAACCCGAACCCGAACCCGAACCCGAACCCGAACCCGAACCCGAACCCGAACCCGAACCCGAACCCGAACCCGAACCCGAACCCGAACCCGAACCCGAACCCGAACCCGAACCCGAACCCGAACCCGAACCCGAACCCGAACCCGAACCCGAACCCGAACCCGAACCCGAACCCGAACCCGAACCCGAACCCGAACCCGAACCCGAACCCGAACCCGAACCCGAACCCGAACCCGAACCCGAACCCGAACCCGAACCCGAACCCGAACCCGAACCCGAACCCGAACCCGAACCCGAACCCGAACCCGAACCCGAACCCGAACCCGAACCCGAACCCGAACCCGAACCCGAACCCGAACCCGAACCCGAACCCGAACCCGAACCCGAACCCGAACCCGAACCCGAACCCCGAACCCGAACCCGAACCCGAACCCGAACCCGAACCCGAACCCGAACCCGAACCCGAACCCGAACCCGAACCCGAACCCGAACCCGAACCCGAACCCGAACCCGAACCCGAACCCGAACCCGAACCCGAACCCGAACCCGAACCCGAACCCGAACCCGAACCCGAACCCGAACCCGAACCCGAACCCGAACCCGAACCCGAACCCGAACCCGAACCCGAACCCGAACCCGAACCCGAACCCGAACCCGAACCCGAACCCGAACCCGAACCCGAACCCGAACCCGAACCCGAACCCGAACCCGAACCCGAACCCGAACCCGAACCCGAACCCGAACCCGAACCCGAACCCGAACCCGAACCCGAACCCGAACCCGAACCCGAACCCGAACCCGAACCCGAACCCGAACCCGAACCCGAACCCGAACCCGAACCCGAACCCGAACCCGAACCCGAACCCGAACCCGAACCCGAACCCGAACCCGAACCCGAACCCGAACCCGAACCCGAACCCGAACCCGAACCCGAACCCGAACCCGAACCCGAACCCGAACCCGAACCCGAACCCGAACCCGAACCCGAACCCGAACCCGAACCCGAACCCGAACCCGAACCCGAACCCGAACCCGAACCCGAACCCCCCGAACCCGAACCCGAACCCGAACCCGAACCCGAACCCGAACCCGAACCCGAACCCGAACCCGAACCCGAACCCGAACCCGAACCCGAACCCGAACCCGAACCCGAACCCGAACCCGAACCCGAACCCGAACCCGAACCCGAACCCGAACCCGAACCCGAACCCGAACCCGAACCCGAACCCGAACCCGAACCCGAACCCGAACCCGAACCCGAACCCGAACCCGAACCCGAACCCGAACCCGAACCCGAACCCGAACCCGAACCCGAACCCGAACCCGAACCCGAACCCGAACCCGAACCCGAACCCGAACCCGAACCCGAACCCGAACCCGAACCCGAACCCGAACCCGAACCCGAACCCGAACCCGAACCCGAACCCGAACCCGAACCCGAACCCGAACCCGAACCCGAACCCGAACCCGAACCCGAACCCGAACCCGAACCCGAACCCGAACCCGAACCCGAACCCGAACCCGAACCCGAACCCGAACCCGAACCCGAACCCGAACCCGAACCCGAACCCGAACCCGAACCCGAACCCGAACCCGAACCCGAACCCGAACCCGAACCCGAACCCGAACCCGAACCCGAACCCGAACCCGAACCCGAACCCGAACCCGAACCCGAACCCGAACCCGAACCCGAACCCGAACCCGAACCCGAACCCGAACCCGAACCCGAACCCGAACCCGAACCCGAACCCGAACCCGAACCCGAACCCGAACCCGAACCCGAACCCGAACCCGAACCCGAACCCGAACCCGAACCCGAACCCGAACCCGAACCCGAACCCGAACCCGAACCCGAACCCGAACCCGAACCCGAACCCGAACCCGAACCCGAACCCGAACCCGAACCCGAACCCGAACCCGAACCCGAACCCGAACCCGAACCCGAACCCGAACCCGAACCCGAACCCGAACCCGAACCCGAACCCGAACCCGAACCCGAACCCGAACCCGAACCCGAACCCGAACCCGAACCCGAACCCGAACCCGAACCCGAACCCGAACCCGAACCCGAACCCGAACCCGAACCCGAACCCGAACCCGAACCCGAACCCGAACCCGAACCCGAACCCGAACCCGAACCCGAACCCGAACCCGAACCCGAACCCGAACCCGAACCCGAACCCGAACCCGAACCCGAACCCGAACCCGAACCCGAACCCGAACCCGAACCCGAACCCGAACCCGAACCCGAACCCGAACCCGAACCCGAACCCGAACCCGAACCCGAACCCGAACCCGAACCCGAACCCGAACCCGAACCCGAACCCGAACCCGAACCCGAACCCGAACCCGAACCCGAACCCGAACCCGAACCCGAACCCGAACCCGAACCCGAACCCGAACCCGAACCCGAACCCGAACCCGAACCCGAACCCGAACCCGAACCCGAACCCGAACCCGAACCCGAACCCGAACCCGAACCCGAACCCGAACCCGAACCCGAACCCGAACCCGAACCCGAACCCGAACCCGAACCCGAACCCGAACCCGAACCCGAACCCGAACCCGAACCCGAACCCGAACCCGAACCCGAACCCGAACCCGAACCCGAACCCGAACCCGAACCCGAACCCGAACCCGAACCCGAACCCGAACCCGAACCCGAACCCGAACCCGAACCCGAACCCGAACCCGAACCCGAACCCGAACCCGAACCCGAACCCGAACCCGAACCCGAACCCGAACCCGAACCCGAACCCGAACCCGAACCCGAACCCGAACCCGAACCCGAACCCGAACCCGAACCCGAACCCGAACCCGAACCCGAACCCGAACCCGAACCCGAACCCGAACCCGAACCCGAACCCGAACCCGAACCCGAACCCGAACCCGAACCCGAACCCGAACCCGAACCCGAACCCGAACCCGAACCCGAACCCGAACCCGAACCCGAACCCGAACCCGAACCCGAACCCGAACCCGAACCCGAACCCGAACCCGAACCCGAACCCGAACCCGAACCCGAACCCGAACCCGAACCCGAACCCGAACCCGAACCCGAACCCGAACCCGAACCCGAACCCGAACCCGAACCCGAACCCGAACCCGAACCCGAACCCGAACCCGAACCCGAACCCGAACCCGAACCCGAACCCGAACCCGAACCCGAACCCGAACCCGAACCCGAACCCGAACCCGAACCCGAACCCGAACCCGAACCCGAACCCGAACCCGAACCCGAACCCGAACCCGAACCCGAACCCGAACCCGAACCCGAACCCGAACCCGAACCCGAACCCGAACCCGAACCCGAACCCGAACCCGAACCCGAACCCGAACCCGAACCCGAACCCGAACCCGAACCCGAACCCGAACCCGAACCCGAACCCGAACCCGAACCCGAACCCGAACCCGAACCCGAACCCGAACCCGAACCCGAACCCGAACCCGAACCCGAACCCGAACCCGAACCCGAACCCGAACCCGAACCCGAACCCGAACCCGAACCCGAACCCGAACCCGAACCCGAACCCGAACCCGAACCCGAACCCGAACCCGAACCCGAACCCGAACCCGAACCCGAACCCGAACCCGAACCCGAACCCGAACCCGAACCCGAACCCGAACCCGAACCCGAACCCGAACCCGAACCCGAACCCGAACCCGAACCCGAACCCGAACCCGAACCCGAACCCGAACCCGAACCCGAACCCGAACCCGAACCCGAACCCGAACCCGAACCCGAACCCGAACCCGAACCCGAACCCGAACCCGAACCCGAACCCGAACCCGAACCCGAACCCGAACCCGAACCCGAACCCGAACCCGAACCCGAACCCGAACCCGAACCCGAACCCGAACCCGAACCCGAACCCGAACCCGAACCCGAACCCGAACCCGAACCCGAACCCGAACCCGAACCCGAACCCGAACCCGAACCCGAACCCGAACCCGAACCCGAACCCGAACCCGAACCCGAACCCGAACCCGAACCCGAACCCGAACCCGAACCCGAACCCGAACCCGAACCCGAACCCGAACCCGAACCCGAACCCGAACCCGAACCCGAACCCGAACCCGAACCCGAACCCGAACCCGAACCCGAACCCGAACCCGAACCCGAACCCGAACCCGAACCCGAACCCGAACCCGAACCCGAACCCGAACCCGAACCCGAACCCGAACCCGAACCCGAACCCGAACCCGAACCCGAACCCGAACCCGAACCCGAACCCGAACCCGAACCCGAACCCGAACCCGAACCCGAACCCGAACCCGAACCCGAACCCGAACCCGAACCCGAACCCGAACCCGAACCCGAACCCGAACCCGAACCCGAACCCGAACCCGAACCCGAACCCGAACCCGAACCCGAACCCGAACCCGAACCCGAACCCGAACCCGAACCCGAACCCGAACCCGAACCCGAACCCGAACCCGAACCCGAACCCGAACCCGAACCCGAACCCGAACCCGAACCCGAACCCGAACCCGAACCCGAACCCGAACCCGAACCCGAACCCGAACCCGAACCCGAACCCGAACCCGAACCCGAACCCGAACCCGAACCCGAACCCGAACCCGAACCCGAACCCGAACCCGAACCCGAACCCGAACCCGAACCCGAACCCGAACCCGAACCCGAACCCGAACCCGAACCCGAACCCGAACCCGAACCCGAACCCGAACCCGAACCCGAACCCGAACCCGAACCCGAACCCGAACCCGAACCCGAACCCGAACCCGAACCCGAACCCGAACCCGAACCCGAACCCGAACCCGAACCCGAACCCGAACCCGAACCCGAACCCGAACCCGAACCCGAACCCGAACCCGAACCCGAACCCGAACCCGAACCCGAACCCGAACCCGAACCCGAACCCGAACCCGAACCCGAACCCGAACCCGAACCCGAACCCGAACCCGAACCCGAACCCGAACCCGAACCCGAACCCGAACCCGAACCCGAACCCGAACCCGAACCCGAACCCGAACCCGAACCCGAACCCGAACCCGAACCCGAACCCGAACCCGAACCCGAACCCGAACCCGAACCCGAACCCGAACCCGAACCCGAACCCGAACCCGAACCCGAACCCGAACCCGAACCCGAACCCGAACCCGAACCCGAACCCGAACCCGAACCCGAACCCGAACCCGAACCCGAACCCGAACCCGAACCCGAACCCGAACCCGAACCCGAACCCGAACCCGAACCCGAACCCGAACCCGAACCCGAACCCGAACCCGAACCCGAACCCGAACCCGAACCCGAACCCGAACCCGAACCCGAACCCGAACCCGAACCCGAACCCGAACCCGAACCCGAACCCGAACCCGAACCCGAACCCGAACCCGAACCCGAACCCGAACCCGAACCCGAACCCGAACCCGAACCCGAACCCGAACCCGAACCCGAACCCGAACCCGAACCCGAACCCGAACCCGAACCCGAACCCGAACCCGAACCCGAACCCGAACCCGAACCCGAACCCGAACCCGAACCCGAACCCGAACCCGAACCCGAACCCGAACCCGAACCCGAACCCGAACCCGAACCCGAACCCGAACCCGAACCCGAACCCGAACCCGAACCCGAACCCGAACCCGAACCCGAACCCGAACCCGAACCCGAACCCGAACCCGAACCCGAACCCGAACCCGAACCCGAACCCGAACCCGAACCCGAACCCGAACCCGAACCCGAACCCGAACCCGAACCCGAACCCGAACCCGAACCCGAACCCGAACCCGAACCCGAACCCGAACCCGAACCCGAACCCGAACCCGAACCCGAACCCGAACCCGAACCCGAACCCGAACCCGAACCCGAACCCGAACCCGAACCCGAACCCGAACCCGAACCCGAACCCGAACCCGAACCCGAACCCGAACCCGAACCCGAACCCGAACCCGAACCCGAACCCGAACCCGAACCCGAACCCGAACCCGAACCCGAACCCGAACCCGAACCCGAACCCGAACCCGAACCCGAACCCGAACCCGAACCCGAACCCGAACCCGAACCCGAACCCGAACCCGAACCCGAACCCGAACCCGAACCCGAACCCGAACCCGAACCCGAACCCGAACCCGAACCCGAACCCGAACCCGAACCCGAACCCGAACCCGAACCCGAACCCGAACCCGAACCCGAACCCGAACCCGAACCCGAACCCGAACCCGAACCCGAACCCGAACCCGAACCCGAACCCGAACCCGAACCCGAACCCGAACCCGAACCCGAACCCGAACCCGAACCCGAACCCGAACCCGAACCCGAACCCGAACCCGAACCCGAACCCGAACCCGAACCCGAACCCGAACCCGAACCCGAACCCGAACCCGAACCCGAACCCGAACCCGAACCCGAACCCGAACCCGAACCCGAACCCGAACCCGAACCCGAACCCGAACCCGAACCCGAACCCGAACCCGAACCCGAACCCGAACCCGAACCCGAACCCGAACCCGAACCCGAACCCGAACCCGAACCCGAACCCGAACCCGAACCCGAACCCGAACCCGAACCCGAACCCGAACCCGAACCCGAACCCGAACCCGAACCCGAACCCGAACCCGAACCCGAACCCGAACCCGAACCCGAACCCGAACCCGAACCCGAACCCGAACCCGAACCCGAACCCGAACCCGAACCCGAACCCGAACCCGAACCCGAACCCGAACCCGAACCCGAACCCGAACCCGAACCCGAACCCGAACCCGAACCCGAACCCGAACCCGAACCCGAACCCGAACCCGAACCCGAACCCGAACCCGAACCCGAACCCGAACCCGAACCCGAACCCGAACCCGAACCCGAACCCGAACCCGAACCCGAACCCGAACCCGAACCCGAACCCGAACCCGAACCCGAACCCGAACCCGAACCCGAACCCGAACCCGAACCCGAACCCGAACCCGAACCCGAACCCGAACCCGAACCCGAACCCGAACCCGAACCCGAACCCGAACCCGAACCCGAACCCGAACCCGAACCCGAACCCGAACCCGAACCCGAACCCGAACCCGAACCCGAACCCGAACCCGAACCCGAACCCGAACCCGAACCCGAACCCGAACCCGAACCCGAACCCGAACCCGAACCCGAACCCGAACCCGAACCCGAACCCGAACCCGAACCCGAACCCGAACCCGAACCCGAACCCGAACCCGAACCCGAACCCGAACCCGAACCCGAACCCGAACCCGAACCCGAACCCGAACCCGAACCCGAACCCGAACCCGAACCCGAACCCGAACCCGAACCCGAACCCGAACCCGAACCCGAACCCGAACCCGAACCCGAACCCGAACCCGAACCCGAACCCGAACCCGAACCCGAACCCGAACCCGAACCCGAACCCGAACCCGAACCCGAACCCGAACCCGAACCCGAACCCGAACCCGAACCCGAACCCGAACCCGAACCCGAACCCGAACCCGAACCCGAACCCGAACCCGAACCCGAACCCGAACCCGAACCCGAACCCGAACCCGAACCCGAACCCGAACCCGAACCCGAACCCGAACCCGAACCCGAACCCGAACCCGAACCCGAACCCGAACCCGAACCCGAACCCGAACCCGAACCCGAACCCGAACCCGAACCCGAACCCGAACCCGAACCCGAACCCGAACCCGAACCCGAACCCGAACCCGACCCGAACCCGAACCCGAACCCGAACCCGAACCCGAACCCGAACCCGAACCCGAACCCGAACCCGAACCCGAACCCGAACCCGAACCCGAACCCGAACCCGAACCCGAACCCGAACCCGAACCCGAACCCGAACCCGAACCCGAACCCGAACCCGAACCCGAACCCGAACCCGAACCCGAACCCGAACCCGAACCCGAACCCGAACCCGAACCCGAACCCGAACCCGAACCCGAACCCGAACCCGAACCCGAACCCGAAAACCCGAACCCGAACCCGAACCCGAACCCGAACCCGAACCCGAACCCGACCCGAACCCGAACCCGAACCCGAACCCGAACCCGAACCCGAACCCGAACCGAACCCGAACCCGAACCCGAACCCGAACCCGAACCCGAAAACCCGAACCCGAACCCGAACCCGAACCCGAACCCGAACCCGAACCCGAACCCGAACCCGAACCCGAACCCGAACCCGAACCCGAAACCGAACCCGAACCCGAACCCGAACCCGAACCCGAACCCGAACCCGAACCCGAACCCGAACCCGAACCCGAACCCAACCCGAACCCGAACCGAACGAACCCGAACCCGAACCCGAACCCGAACCCGAACCCGAACCCGAACCCGAAACCCGAACCCGAACCCGAACCCGAACCCCGAACCCGAACCCGAACCCGAACCCGAACCCGAACCCGAACCCAACCCGAACCCGAACCCGAACCCGAACCCGAACCCGAACCCGAACCCGAACCCGAACCCGAACCCAACCCGAACCCGAACCCGAACCCGAACCCGAACCCGAACCCGAACCCGAACCCGAACCCGAACCCGAACCCGAACCCGAACCCGAACCCGAACCCGAACCCGAACCCGAACCCCGAACCCGAACCCGAAACCGAACCCGAACCCGAACCCGAAAACCCCCGAACCCGAACCCGAACCCGAACCCGAACCCGACCCCGAACCCGAGGAACCCAGAACCCGAACCCCCAGACCCAGAACCCCGAACCCGAACCCGAACCCGAACCCGAACCCGAACCGAACCCGAACCCGAACCCGAACCCGAACCCACGAACCCGAACCCGAACCCGAACCCGAACCCGAACCCGAACCCGAAAACCCGAACCAACCCGAACCCGAACCCGAACCCGAAAACCCGAACCCGAACCCGAACCCGAACCCGAACCCGAACCCGAACCCGAACCCGAACCCGAACCCGAACCCGAAACCCGAACCCGAACCCGAACCCGAACCCGAACCCGAACCCGAACCCGACCCGAACCCGAACCCGAACCCGAACCCGAACCCGAACCCGAACCCGAACCCGAACCCGAACCCGAACCCAACCCGAACCCGAACCGAACCCGAACCCGAACCCGAACCCGAACGAACCCGAACCCGAACCCGAACCCGAACCCGAACCCTAACCCGAACCCGAACCCAAAAACCCGAACCCGAACCCGAACCCGAAACCCGAACCCGAACCCGAACCCGAACCCGAACCCGAACCCGAACCCAACCCGAACCCGAACCCGAACCAACCCGAACCCGAACCCGAACCCGAAAACCCGAACCCGAACCCGACCCGAACCCGACCCGAACCCGAACCCGAACCCGAACCCAAAACCCCGAACCCGAACCCGAACCCGAACCCCCCGAACCCGAACCACCCGACCCGAACCCGAACCCGAACCCGAACCCGCGAACCCGAACCCGAACCCGAACCCGAACCCGAACCCGAACCCAACCCGAACCCGAACCCGAACCCGAACCCGAACCCACCCGAACCCGAACCCGAACCCGAACCCGAACCCGAACCCGAACCCGAACCCGAACCAACCAACCCGAACCCGAACCCGAACCCGAACCCGACCCGAACCCGAACCCGAACCCGAACCCGAACCCGAACCCGAACCCGAACCCGAACCGAACCCGAACCCGAACCCGAAACCCGAACAACCGAACCCGAACCCGAACCCGAACCCGAACCCTAACCCGAACCAACCGAACCCGAACCCGAACCCGAACCCGAACCCGAACCCGAACCCGAACCCGAACCCGAACCCGAACCCGAACCCGAAAACCCGAACCGAACCCGAACCCGAACCCGAACCCGAAACCCGAACCCGAACCAACCCGAAACCCCGAACCCGAACCCGAAGAAACCCGAACCCGAACCCGAAAAACCCGAACCCGAAAACCCGAACCCGAACCCGAACCCGAACCCGAACCCGAACCCGAACCCGAAAACCCGAACCCGAACCCGAACCCCGAACCCGAACCCGAACCCGAAAAACCCCTAACCCGAACCCGAACCCGAACCCGAACCCCCGAACCCGAACCCGAACCCGAACCCAACCCGAACCCCGAACCCGAACCCGAACCCGAACCAACCCGAACCAACCCGAACCCGACCCGAAAACCCGAAAACCCGAACCCGAACCCGAACCAAACCCGAAAACAAAACCCGAACCCCGAAAAACCCAACCCGAACCAACCCGAACCCGAACCCGACCCAACCCCGAACCCGAACCCGAACCCGAACCCGAACCCGAACCCGAACCGAACCCGAACCCAACCCGAACCCTACCCGAACCCGAACCCCCGAACCCGAACAAACCCGAAACCCGAAACCCGAACCCGAACCCGAACCCGAACCCGAACCCGAACCCGAAACCCGAACCCTAACCCGAACCCGAACCCGAACCCGAACCCGAACCCGAACCAACCCGAACCCGAACCCGAACCCGAACCCGAACCCGAACCAAAACCTAACCCGAACCCCGAACCCGAACCCGAACCCGAACCCCGAACCCGAACCCGAACCCGAACAACCCGAACCCGAACCCGAA
>NW_022262440.1:0-2500 GCF_002021735.2 Oncorhynchus kisutch
CGATAGAGGTTTAGTGTGTTGTAATGGAGAGACTGATCACTGTAGGAGGCGATAGAGGTTTAGTGTGTTGTAATGGAGAGACTGATCTGATCTCACTGTAGGAGACGATAGAGTTTAGTGTGTTGTAATGGAGAGACTGATCTGATCTCACTGTAGGAGACGATAGAGGTTTAGTGTGTTGTAATGGAGAGACTGATCTGATCTCACGTAGGAGACGATAGAGGTTTAGTGTGTTGTAATGGAGAGACTGATCTGATCTCACTGTAGGAGACGATAGAGGTTAGTGTGTTTAATGGAGAGACTGATCTGATCTGACTGTAGGAGACGATAGAGGTTTAGTGTGTTGTAATGGAGAGACTGATCTGATCTCACTGTAGGAGGCGATAGAGGTTTAGTGTGTTGTAATGGAGAGACTGATCTCACTGTAGGAGGCGATAGAGGTTTAGTGTGTTGTAATGGAGAGACTGATCTGCTCTCATGTAGGAGACGATAGAGGTTTAGTGTGTTGTAATGGAGAGACTGATCTGATCTCACTGTAGGAGACGATAGAGGTTTAGTGTGTTGTAATGAGAGACTGATCTGATCTGATCTCACAGTAGGAGGCGATAGAGGTTTAGTGTGTTGTAATGAGAGAGACTGATCTGATCTCACTGTAGGAGACGATAGAGGTTAGTGTGTTGTAATGGAGAGACTGATCTGATCTGATCCACTGTAGGAGAAGATAGAGGTTTAGTGTGTTGTAATGGAGAGACTGATCTGATTGACACAGTAGGAGACGATAGAGGTTTAGTGTGTTGTAATGGAGAGACTGATCTGATCTCACTGTAGGAGACGATAGAGGTTTAGTGTGTTGTAATGGAGAGACTGATCTGATCTCACTGTAGGAGGCGATAGAGGTTTGTGTTTGTAATGGAGAGACTGATCTGATCTGACGGTAGGAGACGATAGAGGTTATGTGTGGTAATGGAGAGACTGATCTGATCTCACTGTAGGAGGCGATAGAGGTTTAGTGTGTTGTAATGGAGAGACTGATCTCATGTAGGAGGCGATGATAGAGGTTTAGTGTGTTGTAATGGAGAGACTGATCTGATCTCACTGTAGGAGACGATAGAGGTTTAGTGTGTTGTAATGGAGAGACTGATCTGATCTCACTGTAGGAGCGATAGAGGTTTAGTGTGTTGTAATGGAGAGACTGATCTGATCTCACTGTAGGAGACGATAGAGGTTTAGGTGTTGTAATGGAGAGACTGATCTGATCTGATCTCACTGTAGGAGGCGATAGATAGAGGTTTAGTGTGTTGTAATGGAGAGAGACTGATCTGATCTCACTGTAGGAGACGATAGAGGTTTAGTGTGTTTGTAATGGAGAGAGAGACTGATCTGATCTCACTGTAGGAGACGATAGAGGTTTAGTGTGTTGTAATGGAGAGATGATCTGATCTGATCTCACGTAGGAGACGATAGAGGTTTAGTGTGTTGTAATGGAGAGACTGATCTGATCTCACTGTAGGAGACGATAGAGGTTTTAGGTGTTGTAATGGAGAGACTGATCTGATCTCACTGTAGGAGACGATAGAGGTTTAGTGTGTTGTTTGTAAGGAGAGACTGATCTGATCTGATTCACAGTAGGAGGCGATAGAGGTTTAGTGTGTTGTAATGGAGAGACTGATTGATCTCACTGTAGGAGACGATAGAGGTTTAGTGTGTGTAATGGAGAGACTGATCTGATCTCACTGTAGGAGACGATAGAGGTTTAGTGTGTTGTAATGGAGAGACTGATGATCTGATCTCACAGTAGGAGACGATAGAGGTTTAGTGTGTTGTAATGGAGAGACTGATCTGATCTCACTGTAGGAGACGATAGAGGTTAGTGTGTTGTTGTAATGGAGAGACTGATCTGATCTCACTGTAGGAGGCGATAGAGGTAGTGTGTTGTAATGGAGAGACTGATCTGATTGACTGTAGGAGACGATAGAGGTTAGTGTGTTGTAATGGAGGACTGATCTGATCTCACTGTAGGAGGCGATAGAGGTTTAGTGTGTTGTAATGGACGAGACTGATCTCACTGTAGGAGGCGATAGAGGTTAGTAGTTGTGTTGTAATGGAGAGAATGATCTGATCTCACTGTAGGAGACGATAGAGGTTTGGTTTAGTGTGTTGTAATGGGGAGAGACTGATCTGATCTCACTGTAGGAGACGATAGAGGTTTAGTGTGTTGTAATGGAGAGACTGATCTGATCTCACTGTAGGAGACGATAGAGGTTTAGTGTGTTGTAATGGAGAGACTGATCTGATCTCACTGTAGGAGCGAGATAGAGTTTAGTGTGTTGTAATGGAGAGACTGATCTCACTGTAGGAGGCGATAGAGGTTTAGTGTGTGTAATGGAGAGACTGATCTGATCTCACTGTAGGAGACGATAGAGGTTTAGTGGTTGTAATGGAGAGACTGATCTGATCTCACTGTAGGAGGACGATGAGGTTTAGTTGTTGTAATGGAGAG
>NW_022262440.1:7500-75000 GCF_002021735.2 Oncorhynchus kisutch
ACACTACGGTTCTGACAGCTCCTGACACTACGGTTCTGATAGCTCCTGACACTATGGTTCTGATAGCTCCTGACACTATGGTTCTGATATCTCCTGACACTACGGTTCTGACACTACGGTTCTGATAGCTCCTGACACTATGGTTCTGATAGCTCCTGACACTATGGTTCTGATATCTCCTGACACTACGGTTCTGACACTACGGTTCTGATAGCTCCTGACACTACGGTTCTGACACTACGGTTCTGATAGCTCCTGACACTATGGTTCTGATATCTCCTGACACTATGGTTCTGATAGCTCCTGACACTATGGTTCTGATATCTCCTGACACTACGGTTCTGATAGCTCCTGACACTACGGTTCTGATAGCTCCTGACACTACGGTTTCTGACACTACGGTTCTGATAGCTCCTGACACTACGGTTCTGATAGCTCCTGACACTACGGTTCTGATAGCTTGAACAGTGCTGAAGAGCTTACTGTTGTGGCCTGAGTCTCTGTCTCTGATGTCATATCCTGTGTGTTACAGGAAGGAGGTGCGTTCCCTAGGGTTGACAGTCGTGGTAGACTCCCGGCGGTGCTCCCCTGTCCCCGCTCTGTTCAGCGCCTTCAACATACTTCAGGTAAGACACGGTCAAACAGGAAACCAGGGAACAGTGTTTACTGACACGGTCAAACAGGGAACCATGGAACAGTGTTTACAGACACGGTCAAACAGGAAACCACGGGACAGTGTTTACTGACACGGTCAAACAGGAAACCAGGGAACTGTGTTTACAGACACGGTCAAACAGGAAACCAGGGATACAGGAAACCAGGGAACAGTGTTTACTGACACGGTCAAACAGGAAACCAGGGAAACAGGAAACCAGGGAACAGTGTTTACAGACACTGGCAAACGGGAAACCAGGGAACAGTGTTTACTGACACGGTCAAACAGGAAACCAGGGGACAGTGTTTACTGACACGGTCAAACAGGAAACCAGGGAACAGTGTTTACTGACACGGTCAAACAGGAAACCAGGGAACTGTGTTTACTGACACGGTCAAACAGGAAACCAGTCTGTTAAATGACTCACTACTGGAAGTCTCTCTGGATCAGAGAGTCTGTTAAATGACTCCCTACTGTAAGTCTCTCTGGATCAGAGAGTCTGTTAAATGACTCCCTACTGTAAGTCTCTCTGGATCAGAGAGTCTGTTAAATGACTCTCTACTGTAAGTCTCTCTGGATCAGAGAGTCTATTAAATGACTCCCTACTGTAAGTCTCTCTGGATCAGAGAGTCTGTTAAATGACTCCCTACTGTAAGTCTCTCTGGATCAGAGAGTCTGTTAAATGACTCTCTACTGTAAGTATCTCTGGATAAGAGAGTCTGTTAAATGACTCTCTACTGTAAATCTCTCTGGATAAGAGAGTCTGTTAAATGACTCTCTACTGTAAGTCTCTCTGGATCAGAGAGTCTGTTAAATTACTCTCTACTGTAAGTCTCTCTGGATCAGAGAGTCTGTTAAATGACTCTATACTGTAAATCTCTCTGGATAAGAGAGTCTGTTAAATGACTCTCTACTGTAAGTCTCTCTGGATCAGAGAGTCTGTTAAATGACTCTCTACTGTAAGTCTCTCTGGATCAGAGAGTCTGTTAAATGTAGAAACAGCTCCTTGTGGTCATGGAGTCTGTTTGTAATCAGGATGCCTTTGTCCTCCAAACGTTCCACTTGGTGGTTGTCTAGTGGCCACCCTGCAGCCTCCACTCCGTCTCCATTTCAGTAGGAATAGACTGTGAGAGGACTTCATTACTGCCATGCAGTTCTGTGTATAATCACTCTGCTCTGTTGTCTCTTGAAGCTACAGTGGTGTCAGACACCGGGACACAACAACACTGTTAGCTTCAGTCATTTTCTTTACAATGTCATTTAGAGAACCTCTGAGTGCTCCGTCTGTCTGATGTTGTGAAGGTTCTATAACTGAGTGCTCTGTCTGTATGATGTTGTGATGGTTCTAGAACATGGTGAGTGTTCTGTCTGTCTGATGTTGTGATGGTTCTAGAACATGGTGAGTGTTCTGTCTGTCTGATGTTGTGATGGTTCTAGAACATGGTGAGTGTTTTGTCTGTCTGATGTTGTGATGGTTCTAGAACATGGTGAGTGTTCTGTCTGTCTGATGTTGTGATGGTTCTAGAACATGGTGAGTGTTCTGTCTGTCTGATGTTGTGATGGTTCTAGAACATGGTGAGTGTTCTGTCTGCCTGATGTTGTGATGGTTCTAGAACATGGTGAGTGCTCCGTCTGTCTGTCTGATGTTGTGAGGGTTCTAGAACACATGTGTCCTTCCCTCCATTCCAGGTCACTGCTAACAATGACAGTTGAGCAGGGTTATCACCCTCAGCCACAGAGGTCCATCCCTTAATGTAGCCCCTCACCAGACCTCCTGGTCCCACAGGGAATAGCCTCCACGGACCCCCCCCTCCCCAACACACAATGTCTCCACATAGTATCATCTTATTACTAGGTCTAAGGGCCTGACACCTCGTCTGTGTCCCAAATGGCACCCTATTCCCTTCATAGTGCTCTACTTTAGACCAGTACTGGCCCTATCCTGGCCTGGCCACAGTCTCTGGCTTTGATACATTGTTCACTAATTGATTTGACCACAATGGCTGCTTTGATGGTCACTGTGGACAATTTGATTCCTGTTTTCTCCTGTTTGTTCGATGGTGGACATGATTTGGTCTCCTGTCAATTTGGATTTCTGTCTGTAGTAAAGCCCTTTTGTGGGGAAAACTCATTCTGATTGGCTGGGCCTGGCTCCCCCAGTGGGTGGACCTTGGCTCCCACAGTGAGTGGGCCCTGGCTGCCCTAGTGGGTGGACCCTGGCTCCCCAGTGAGTGGGCCCTGGCTCCCCAGTGGGTGGGCCCTGGCTCCCCAGTGGGTGGGCCCTGGCTCCCCAGTGAGTAGGCCATGGCTCCCCAGTGAGTGGGCCCTGGCTCCCCAGTGGGTGGGCCCTGGCTCCCCAGTGAGTAGGCCCTGGCTCCCCAGTGAGTGGGCCCTGGCTCCCCAGTGGGTGGGCCCTGGCTCCCCAGTGAGTGGACCTATGGCCTCTAAGGCCCTGCGCCCCTGCCCAGTCATGTGAAATCCATAGATTAGGGCCTAATGAATTCAATTCAATTGACTTCAAATGTTATATGTTATTACTTACTTACAAGCACTTAACCAACAATGCAATTTTAAGAAAAATAAATAAGTGAATAAGTGTCAATGTGGAGGCTATATACAGGGGGTACCGGTACAGAGTCAATGTG
Source organism: Oncorhynchus kisutch (assembly GCF_002021735.2). Lineage (NCBI taxonomy): Eukaryota > Metazoa > Chordata > Actinopteri > Salmoniformes > Salmonidae > Oncorhynchus > Oncorhynchus kisutch. The sequence continues at coordinate 10,801 of NW_022262440.1, forward strand.
GAGGCTATATACAGGGGGTACCGGTACAGAGTCAATGTGGAGGCTATATACAGGGTGTTACGGTACAGAGTCAATGTGGAGACTATATACAGGGTGTTACGGTACAGAGTCAATGTGGAGACTATATACAGGGTGTTACGGTACAGAGTCAATGTGGAGGCTATATACAGGGTGTTACGGTACAGAGTCAATGTGGAGACTATATACAGGGTGTTACGGTACAGAGTCAATGTGGAGACTATATACAGGGGGTACCGGTACAGAGTCAATGTGGAGACTATATACAGGGTGTTACGGTACAGAGTCAATGTGGAGACTATATACAGGGTGTTACGGTACAGAGTTAATGTGGAGGCTATATACAGGGTGTTACGGTACAGAGTCAATGTGGAGGCTATATACAGGGGGTACCGGTACAGAGTCAATGTGGAGACTATATACAGGGGGTACCGGTACAGAGTCAATGTGGAGGCTATATACAGGGTATTACGGTACAGAGTCAATGTGGAGGCTATATACAGGGTGTTACGGTACAGAGTCAATGTGGAGGCTATATACAGGGGGTACCGGTACAGAGTCAATGTGGAGGCTATATACAGGGTGTTACGGTACAGAGTCAATGTGGAGGCTATATACAGGGGGTACCGGTACAGAGTCAATGTGGAGGCTATATACAGGGTATTACGGTACAGAGTCAATGTGGAGGCTATATACAGGGGGTACCGGTACAGAGTCAATGTGGAGGCTATATACAGGGTATTACGGTACAGAGTCAATGTGGAGGCTATATACATGGGGTACCGGTACAGAGTCAATGTGGAGGCTATATACAGGGTATTACGGTACAGAGTCAATGTGGAGGCTATATACAGGGGGTACCGGTACAGAGTCAATGTGGAGGCTATATACAGGGTGTTACGGTACAGAGTCAATGTGGAGGCTATATACAGGGTGTTACGGTACAGAGTCAATGTGGAGGCTATATACAGGGTGTTACGGTACAGAGTCAATGTGGAGGCTATATACAGGGTATTATGGTACAGAGTCAATGTGGAGGCTATATACAGGGTGTTACGGTACAGAGTCAATGTGGAGGCTATATACAGGGTATTACGGTACAGAGTCAATGTGGAGGCTATATACAGGGGGTACCGGTACAGAGTCAATGTGGAGGCTATATACAGGGTATTACGTTACAGAGTCAATGTGGAGGCTATATACAGGGTATTACGGTACAGAGTCAATGTGGAGGCTATATACAAGGTGTTACGGTACAGAGTCAATGTGGAGGCTATATACAGGGTATTACGGTACAGAGTCAATGTGGAGGCTATATACAGGGTATTACGGTACAGAGTCAATGTGGAGGCTATATACAGGGTGTTACGGTACAGAGTCAATGTGGAGGCTATATACAGGGTATTACGGTACAGAGTCAATGTGGAGGCTATATACAGGGTATTACGGTACAGAGTCAATGTGGAGGCTATATACAGGGTATTACGGTACAGAGTCAATGTGGAGGCTATATACAGGGTGTTACGGTACAGAGTCAATGTGGAGGCTATATACAGGGTGTTACGGTACAGAGTCAATGTGGAGGCTATATACAGGGTGTTACGGTACAGAGTCAATGTGGAGGCTATATACAGGGGGTACTGGTACAGAGTCAATGTGGAGGCTATATACAGGGTGTTACGGTACAGAGTCAATGTGGAGGCTATATACAGGGGGTACGGGTACAGAGTCAATGTGGAGGCTATATACAGGGTATTACGGTACAGAGTCAATGTGGAGGTTATATACAGGGGGTACTGGTACAGAGTCAATGTGGAGGCTATATACAGGGGGTACCGGTACAGAGTCAATGTGGAGGCTATATACAGGGTATTACGGTACAGAGTCAATGTGGAGGCTATATACAGGGTATTACGGTACAGAGTCAATGTGGAGGCTATATACAGGGTATTACGGTACAGAGTCAATGTGGAGGCTATATACAGGGGGTACCGGTACAGAGTCAATGTGGAGGCTATATACAGGGGGTACCGGTACAGAGTCAATGTGGAGGCTATATACAGGGTGTTACGGTACAGAGTCAATGTGGAGGCTATATACAGGGTGTTACGGTACAGAGTCAATGTGGAGGCTATATACAGGGTGTTACGGTACAGAGTCAATGTGGAGGCTATATACAGGGTGTTACGGTACAGAGTCAATGTGGAGGCTATATACAGGGTGTTACGGTACAGAGTCAATGTGGAGGCTATATACAGGGTGTTACGGTACAGAGTCAATGTGGAGGCTATATACAGGGTATTACGGTACAGAGTCAATGTGGAGGCTATATACAGGGTATTACGGTACAGAGTTAATGTGGAGGCTATATACAGGGTATTACGGTACAGAGTCAATGTGGAGGCTATTATACAGGGGGTACCAGTACAGAGTCAATGTGGAGGCTATATACAGGGTATTACGGTACAGAGTCAATGTGGAGGCTATATACAGGGGGTACCAGTACAGAGTCAATGTGGAGGCTATAAACAGGGGGTACCGGTACAGAGTCAATGTGGAGGCTATATACAGGGGGTTACGGTACAGAGTCAATGTGGAGGCTATATACAGGGTATTACGGTACAGAGTCAATGTGGAGGCTATATACAGGGTGTTACGGTACAGAGTCAATGTGGAGACTATATACAGGGGGTACCGGTACAGAGTCAATGTGGAGGCTATATACAGGGTATTACGGTACAGAGTCAATGTGGAGGCTATATACAGGGTGTTACGGTACAGAGTCAATGTGGAGACTATATACAGGGGGTACCGGTACAGAGTCAATGTGGAGGCTATATACAGGGTATTACGGTACAGAGTCAATGTGGAGGCTATATACAGGGGGTTACGGTACAGAGTCAATGTGGAGGCTATATACAGGGTGTTACGGTACAGAGTCAATGTGGAGACTATATACAGGGGGTACCGGTACAGAGTCAATGTGGAGGCTATATACAGGGTATTACGGTACAGAGTCAATGTGGAGGCTATATACAGGGGGTTACGGTACAGAGTCAATGTGGAGGCTATATACAGGGTATTACGGTACAGAGTCAATGTGGAGGTTATATACAGGGTATTACGGTACAGAGTCAATGTGGAGGCTATATACAGGGTATTACGGTACAGAGTCAATGTGGAGGCTATATACAGGGTATTACGGTACAGAGTCAATGTGGAGGCTATATACAGGGGGTACCGGTACAGAGTCAATGTGGAGGCTATATACAGGGTATTACGGTACAGGTTAGACTTATTTCCTTATATGAACTGTAACTCAGTAAAAACTTGAAATTGTTGCATCTACAGTGCCTTGCGAAAGTATTCGGCCCCCTTGAACTTTGCGACCTTTTGCCACATTTCAGGCTTCAAACATAGACATAAAACTGTATTTTTTTGTGCACATTTGGCCCAGCGTTGGCCGTGTTTGGCCGGGGTAGGCTGCCATTGTAAGAATTTGTTCTTAACTGACTTGCCCAGTTAAATAAAGATTAAATAAATCAATTCAATCTGACTCATATTTTACTGAGCCCCATGAGTCACATGAGAAAACACACACACACACACACACAAACACACACACACACACACAGTTTTCTCCCCTGAAGAGCATTGTACATGTCTATACAGGGAACCAGACCTGCTACTGTAGTTCACTGTTTTGTCTGATTCTAAGTCAGTATTTATCATCCAGCAGAGCAACTAGTCAGGGTTTATACTGTTTTGTCTGATTCTAGGTCAGTCTTTATCACACAGCAGAGCAACTAGTCAGGGTTTATACTGTTTTGTCTGATTCTAGGTAAGTCTTTATCACCCAGCAGAGCAACTAGTCAGGGTTTATACTGTTTTGTCTGATTCTAGGTCAGTCTTTATCACACAGCAGAGCAACTAGTCAGGGTTTATACTGTTTTGTCTGATTCTAGGTAAGTCTTTATCACCCAGCAGAGCAACTAGTCAGGGTTTATACTGTTTTGTCTGATTCTAGGTCAGTCTTTATCACCCAGCAGAGCAACTAGTCAGGGTTTATACTGTTTTCTCTGATTCTAGGTCAGTCTTTGTCATTTATACTGTCTAAATCAGTGTTAGTTATGTTGACAGGTCGGTAATAGATAACAACAGTATCCAGATCAGTGTTAGTTATGTTGACAGGTCGGTAATAGATAACAACAGTATCCAGATCAGTGTTAGTTATGTTGACAGGTCGGTAATAGATAACAACAGTATCCAGATCAGTGTTAGTTATGTTGACAGGTCGGTAATAGATAACAACAGTATCCAGATCAGTGTTAGTTATGTTGACAGGTCGGTAGATCAGTGTTAGTTATGTTGACAGGTCGGTAGATCAGTGTTGTTATGTTGACTGGTTGGTAATAGATAACAACAGTATCCAGATCAGTGTTAGTTATGTTGACAGGTCGGTAATAGATATCAACAGTATCCAGATCAGTGTTAGTTATGTTGACAGGTCGGTAATAGATAACAACAGTTTCCAGATCAGTGTTAGTTATGTTGACAGGTCGGTAATAGATAACAACAGTATCCAGATCAGTGTTAGTTATGTTGACAGGTCGGTAGATCAGTGTTAGTTATGTTGACAGGTCGGTAGATCAGTGTTAGTTATATTGACAGGTCGGTAATAGATAACAACAGTTTCCAGATCAGTGTTAGTTATGTTGACAGGTCGGTAGATCAGTGTTAGTTATGTTGACAGGTCGGTAGATCAGTGTTAGTTATATTGACAGGTCGGTAATAGATAACAACAGTTTCCAGATCAGTGTTAGTTATGTTGACAGGTCGGTAGATCAGTGTTAGTTATGTTGACAGGTCGGTAGATCAGTGTTGTTATGTTGACTGGTTGGTAATAGATAACAACAGTATCCAGATCAGTGTTAGTTATGTTGACAGGTCGGTAATAGATAACAACAGTATCCAGATCAGTGTTAGTTATGTTGACAGGTCGGTAATAGATAACAACAGTATCCAGATCAGTGTAAACGTGGCACACAGAACACCAGGTTGTTTGGGATATTTGACTCGATGCCATGAAGCCACTGTACAATTTGACAGTTGGCAAATGAGGTAGAAACAGTATTATGTTTCCTGTTGCACTGAAGTCACTGCACAGCCAGTTAATGTAGCAATCTGCATTAAGGGGGAGGAAGGAGTGGGTGGAGGGGGGTAATGTAGCAATCTGCATTAAGGGGGAGAGGGTGGAGGGGGTTAATGGAGCAATCTGCATTAAGGGGGAGAGGAAGGAGGGGGTGGAGGGGGTTAATGTAGCAATCTGCATTAAGGGAGCGAGGGTGGAGGGGGTTAATGTAACAATCTGCATTAAGGGGGAGAGGAAGGAGTGGGTGGAGGGGGTTAATGTAGCAATCTGCATTAAGGGGGAGAGGAAGGAGGGGGTTAATGTAACAATCTGCATTAAGGGAGAGAGGGTGGAGGGGGTTAATGTAGCAATCTGCATTAAGGGGGAGGAAGGAGTGGGTGGAGGGGGTTACTGTAGCAATCTGCATTAAGGGGGAGAGGAAGGAGGGGGTGGAGGGGGTTAATGTAGCATTCTGCATTAAGGGGGAGAGGGTGGAGGGGGTTAATGTAGCAATCTGCATTAAGGGGGAGAGGAAGGAGGGGGTGAAGGGGGTGGAGGGGGTTAATGTAGCATTCTGCATTAAGGGGGAGAGGGTGGAAGGGGTGGAGGGGGTTAATGTAGCATTCTGCATTAAGGGGGAGAGGGTGGAAGGGGTGGAGGGGGTTAATGTAGCAATCTGCATTAAGGGAGAGAGGAAGCAGGGGGTGGAGGGGGTTAATGTTAGTCTGGGTGTGTAGGAGTTTGATTCTGCTGAGGTGATGTTTGCTCAGAACAAACGGTTAGTTTATCAAGGTTACGGATTCGTGCGTGCGTGAAGCAGGCTGACCTCAGCAAGGTGGATTACAAGTCAGTAATTCAGTCAGTAAATAAATAAATAAATAGTTGTCTGTTGTTTAGACAGCTTCACCTGTCAACTCCTACCCATGTTGTCTGTTGTTTAGACAGCTTCACCTGTCAACTCCTACCCATGTTGTCTGTTGTTTAGACAGCTTCACCTGTCAACTCCTACCCATGTTGTCTGTTGTTTAGACAGCTTCACCTGTCAACTCCTACCCATGTTGTCTGTTGTTTAGACAGCTTCACCTGTCAACTCCTACCCATGTTGTCTGTTGTTTAGACAGCTTCACCTGTCAACTCCTACCCATGTTGTCTGTTGTTTAGACAGCTTCACCTGTCAACTCCTACCCATGTTGTCTGTTGTTTAGACAGCTTCACCTGTCAACTCCTACCCATGTTGTCTGTTGTTTAGACAGCTTCACCTGTCAACTCCTACCCATGTTGTCTGTTGTTTAGACAGCTTCACCTGTCAACTCCTACCCATGTTGTCTGTTGTTTAGACAGCTTCACCTGTCAACTCCTACCCATGTTGTCTGTTGTTTAGACAGCTTCACCTGTCAACTCCTACCCATGTTGTCTGTTGTTTAGACAGCTTCACCTGTCAACTCCTACCCATGTTGTCTGTTGTTTAGACAGCTTCACCTGTCAACTTCTACCCATGTTGTCTGTTGTTTAGACAGCTTCATCTGTCAACTCCTACCCATGTTGTCTGTTGTTTAGACAGCTTCATCTGTCAACTCCTACCCATGTTGTCTGTTGTTTAGACAGCTTCACCTGTCAACTCCTACCCATGTTGTCTGTTGTTTAGACAGCTTCACCTGTCAACTCCTACCCATGTTGTCTGTTGTTTAGACAGCTTCACCTGTCAACTCCTATCCATGTTGTCTGTTGTTTAGACAGCTTCACCTGTCAACTCCTACCCATGTTGTCTGTTGTTTAGACAGCTTCACCTGTCAACTCCTACCCATGTTGTCTGTTGTTGAGACAGCTTCACCTGTCAACTCCTACCCATGTTGTCTGTTGTTTAGACAGCTTCACCTGTCAACTCCTACCCATGTTGTCTGTTGTTTAGACAGCTTCATCTGTCACCACCTACCCATGTTGTCTGTTGTTTAGACAGCTTCACCTGTCAACTCCTACCCATGTTGTCTGTTGTTGAGACAGCTTCACCTGTCAACTCCTACCCATGTTGTCTGTTGTTTAGACAGCTTCATCTGTCAACTCCTACCCATGTTGTCTGTTGTTGAGACAGCTTCATCTGTCAACTCCTACCATGTTGTCTGTTGTTTAGACAGCTTCACCTGTCAACACTTACCCATGTTGTCTGTTGTTTAGACAGCTTCACCTGTCAACACTTACCCATGTTGTCTGTTGTTTAGACAGCTTCACCTGTCAACACTTACCCATGTTGTCTGTTGTTTAGACAGCTTCACCTGTCAACACTTACCCATGTTGTCTGTTGTTTAGACAGCTTCACCTGTCAAATCCTACCCATGTTGTCTGTTGTTTAGACAGCTTCACCTGTCAACACTTACCCATGTTGTCTGTTGTTTAGACAGCTTCACCTGTCAACACTTACCCATGTTGTCTGTTGTTTAGACAGCTTCACCTGTCAACACTTACCCATGTTGTCTGTTGTTTAGACAGCTTCACCTGTCAACTCCTACCCATGTTGTCTGTTGTTTAGACAGCTTCACCTGTCAACACTTACCCATGTTGTCTGTTGTTTAGACAGCTTCACCTGTCAACTCCTACCCATGTTGTCTGTTGTTTAGACAGCTTCACCTGTCAACTCCTACCCATGTTGTCTGTTGTTGAGACAGCTTCACCTGTCAACTCCTACCCATGTTGTCTGTTGTTGAGACAGCTTCACCTGTCAACTCCTACCCATGTTGTCTGTTGTTTAGACAGCTTCACCTGTCAACTCCTACCCATGTTGTCTGTTGTTGAGACAGCTTCACCTGTCAACTCCTACCCATGTTGTCTGTTGTTGAGACAGCTTCACCTGTTCAACTCCTACCCATGTTGTCTGTTGTTGAGACAGCTTCACCTGTCAACTCCTACCCATGTTGTCTGTTGTTTAGACAGCTTCATCTGCTTGTCTTTTGTTCTACTGATCTGTCTCTTGTTCTCTGTCTCTCTCTCTCCCTGACAGGATGCTTTGCCCGGCTGTATCTACACTGTCCTGCTACTGGCTGATAGAGACCTGGTTCTACGCCTGGAGAAACCCTCAGCCGTACAGGTAACACAGAGACCTGGTTCTACGCCTGGAGAAACCCTCAGCCGTACAGGTAACACAGAGACCTGGTTCTACGCCTGGAGAAACCCTCAGCCGTACAGGTAACACAGAGACCTGGTTCTACGCCTGGAGAAACCCTCAGCCGTACAGGTAACACAGAGACCTGGTTCTACGCCTGGAGAAACCCTCACCCGTACAGGTAACACAGAGACCTGGTTCTACACCTGGAGAAATCCTCAGCCGTACAGGTAACACAGAGACCTGGTTCTACACCTGGAGAAACCCTCAGCCGTACAGGTAACACAGAGACCTGGTTCTACGCCTGGAGAAACCCTCAGCCGTACAGGTAACACAGAGACCTGGTTCTACGCCTGGAGAAACCCTCAGCCGTACAGGTAACACAGAGACCTGGTTCTACGCCTGGAGAAACCCTCAGCCGTACAGGTAACACAGCGACCTGGTTCTACACCTGGAGAAATCCTCAGCCGTACAGGTAACACAGAGACCTGGTTCTACGCCTGGAGAAACCCTCAGCCGTACAGGTAACACAGAGACCTGGTTCTACGCCTGGAGAAACCCTCAGCCGTACAGGTAACACAGAGACCTGGTTCTACGCCTGGAGAAACCCTCAGCCGTACAGGTAACACAGAGACCTGGTTCTACGCCTGGAGAAACCCTCAGCCGTACAGGTAACACAGAGACCTGGTTCTACGCCTGGAGAAACCCTCAGCCGTACAGGTAACACAGAGACCTGGTTCTACGCCTGGAGAAATCCTCAGCCGTACAGGTAACACAGAGACCTGGTTCTACGCCTGGAGAAACCCTCAGCCGTACAGGTAACACAGAGACCTGGTTCTACGCCTGGAGAAATCCTCAGCCGTACAGGTAACACAGAGACCTGGTTCTACGCCTGGAGAAACCCTCAGCCGTACAGGTAACACAGAGACCTGGTTCTACGCCTGGAGAAACCCTCAGCCGTACAGGTAACACAGAGACCTGGTTCTACGCCTGGAGAAATCCTCAGCCGTACAGGTAACACAGAGACCTGGTTCTACGCCTGGAGAAACCCTCAGCCGTACAGGTAACACAGAGACCTGGTTCTACGCCTGGAGAGATCCTCAGCCGTACAGGTAACACAGAGACCTGGTTCTACGCCTGGAGAAACCCTCAGCCGTACAGGTAACACAGAGACCTGGTTCTACGCCTGGAGAAATCCTCAGCCGTACAGGTAACACAGAGACCTGGTTCTACGCCTGGAGAAACCCTCAGCCGTACAGGTAACACAGAGACCTGGTTCTACACCTGGAGAAACCCTCAGCCGTACAGGTAACACAGAGACCTGGTTCTACACCTGGAGAATCCCTCACGTCCACAGTAATACTCTGTGTAGTAACAGTTATGGTTTCTCAAGGTGTCCCTCACAGTAATACTCTGTGTAGTAACAGCTATAGTTTCTCAAGGTGTCCTTCACAGTAATACTCTGTGTAGGAACATCTATGGTTTCTCAAGGCGTCCTTCACAGTAATACTCTGTGTAGTAACAGCTATGGTTTCTCAGGACGTCCCTCACAGTAATACTCTGTGTAGTAACAGCTATGGTTTCTCAAGACGTCCCTCACAGTAATACTCTGTGTGGTAACGGCTATGGTTTCTCAAGTTGTCCCTCACAGTAATACTGTGTGGTAACAGCTATGGTTTCTCAAGACGTCCCTCACAGTAATACTCTGTGTAGTAACAGCTATGGTTTCTCAAGACGTCCCTCACAGTAATACTCTGTGTGGTAACAGCTATGGTTTCTCAAGGCGTCCCTCACAGTAATACTCTGTGTGGTAACAGCTATGGTTTCTCAAGACGTCCCTCACAGTAATACTCTGTGTAGTAACAGCTATGGTTTCTCAAGACGTCCCTCACAGTAATACTCTGTGTAGTAACAGCTATGGTTTCTCAAGACGTCCCTCACAGTAATACTCTGTGTAGTAACAGCTATGGTTTCTCAAGACGTCCTTCACAGTAATACTCTGTGTAGTAACAGCTATGGTTTCTCAAGACGTCCCTCACAGTAATACTCTGTGTAGTAACAGCTATGGTTTCTCAAGACGTCCCTCACAGTAATAATCTGTGTAGTAACAGCTATGGTTTCTCAAGGCGTCCCTCACAGTAATACTCTGTGTGGTAACAGCTATGGTTTCTCAAGACATCCCTCACAGTAATACTCTGTGTAGTAACAGCTATGGTTTCTCAAGACGTCCCTCACAGTAATACTCTGTGTGGTAACAGCTATGATTTCTCAAGACGTCCCTCACAGTAATACTCTGTGTGGTAACAGCTATGGTTTCTCAAGACGTCCCTCACAGTAATACTCTGTGTAGTAACAGCTATGGTTTCTCAAGACGTCCCTCACAGTAATACTCTGTGTAGTAACAGCTATGGTTTCTCAAGACGTCCCTCACAGTAATACTCTGTGTAGTAACAGCTATGGTTTCTCAAGACGTCCCTCACAGTAATACTCTGTGTAGTAACAGCTATGGTTTCTCAAGACGTCCCTCACAGTAATACTCTGTGTAGTAACAGCTATGGTTTCTCAAGACGTCCCTCACAGTAATACTCTGTGTAGTAACAGCTATGGTTTCTCAAGACGTCCCTCACAGTAATACTCTGTGTAGTAACAGGTATGGTTTCTCAAGACGTCCCTCACAGTAATACTCTGTGTAGTAACAGCTATGGTTTCTCAAGACGTCCCTCACAGTAATACTCTGTGTAGTAACAGGTATGGTTTCTCAAGACGTCACATCGCTCAGAAGACTTTTTTTTTGTGAAGTTCAGTTTTGTTTCCCTCCTCAAACCAAGCCATGTGTGAGGAATGTAGTATTTTAGAGAGCTGTGGTGTGTTGTGATTGGACGGGGACGAGGTGGCACCAGGATATGGCCCTGAAGGAGAGCTGTGTTGTGATTGGACGGGGACGAGGTGGCACCAGGATATGGCCCTGAAGGAGAGCTGTGTTGTGATTGGACGGGGACGAGGTGGCACCAGGATATGGCCCTGAAAGAGAGCTGTGGTGTGTGTGTGTTGTGATTGGACGAGGATATGACAAACACATCCCACCACCTCTTGTACTGAGCCGGAATTCAAATCAAACCAAATCAAATTGTATTTGTCACATGCGCTGAGTACAACAGGTGTAATAGACCTCACAGTGAAATGCTGAATACAACAGGTGTAGTAGACCTCACAGTGAAATGCTGAATACAACAGGTGTAGTAGACCTCACAGTGAAATGCTGAATACAACAGGTGTAATAGACCTCACAGTGAAATGATGAATACAACAGGTGTAATAGACCTCACAGTGAAATGCTGAATACAACAGGTGTAGTAGACCTCACAGTGAAATGCTGACTACAACAGGTGTAGTAGACCTCACAGTGAAATGCTGACTACAACAGGTGTAGTAGACCTCACAGTGAAATGCTGAATACAACAGGTGTAGTAGACCTTACAGTGAAATGATGAATACAACAGGTGTAGTAGACCTTACAGTGAAATGCTGAATACAACAGGTAGGGTAGACCTTACAGTGAAATGATGAATACAACAGGTGTAGTAGACCTTACAGTGAAATGCTGAATAAAACAGGTGTAGTAGACCTTACAGTCAAATGATGAATACAACAGGTGTAGTAGACCTTACAGTGAAATGCTGAATACAACAGGTGTAGTAGACCTCACAGTGAAATGCTGAATACAACAGGTGTAGTAGACCTTACAGTGAAATGCTGAATACAACAGGTGTAGTAGACCTCACAGTGAAATGCTGAGTACAACAGGTGTAGTAGACCTTACAGTGAAATGCTGAATACAACAGGTGTAGTAGACCTTGCAGTGAAATGCTGAATACAACAGGTGTAGTAGACCTCACAGTGAAATGCTGAATACAACAGGTGTAGTAGACCTTACAGTGAAATGCTGAATACAACAGGTGTAGTAGACCTTACAGTGAAATGCTGAATACAACAGGTGTAGTAGACCTTACAGTGAAATGCTGAATACAACAGGTGTAGTAGACCTCACAGTGAAATGCTGAATACAACAGGTGTAGTAGACCTTACAGTGAAATGCTGAATACAACAGGTGTAGTAGACCTCACAGTGAAATGATGAATACAACAGGTGTAGTAGACCTCACAGTGAAATGCTGAATACAACAGGTGTAGTAGACCTTACAGTGAAATGCTGAATACAACAGGTGTAGTAGACCTTACAGTGAAATGATGAATACAACAGGTGTAGTAGACCTCACAGTGAAATGCTGAATACAACAGGTGTAGTAGACCTCACAGTGAAATGCTGAATACAACAGGTGTAGTAGACCTTACAGTCAAATGCTGAATACAACAGGTGTAGTAGACCTCACAGTGAAATGCTGAATACAACAGGTGTAGTAGACCTCACAGTGAAATGCTGAATACAACGGGTGTAGTAGACCTCACAGTGAAATTATGAATACAACAGGTGTAGTAGACCTCACAGTGAAATGCTGAATACAACAGGTGTAGTAGACCTCACAGTGAAATGCTGAATACAACAGGTGTAGTAGACCTTACAGTGAAATGCTGAATACAACAGGTGTAGTAGACCTCACAGTGAAATGCTGAATACAACAGGTGTAGTAGACCTCACAGTGAAATGCTGAATACAACAGGTGTAGTAGACCTTACAGTGAAATGCTGAATACAACAGGTGTAGTAGACCTCACAGTGAAATGCTGAATACAACAGGATGTTGTAATATATTGAGTTGTTGTCTTGTTACAAACCTGCTGCTAGTGGTGTGGTGGTATTGTTGTCCTAAATATCTCCTCTCTCTCCCCTCCTTCTATCTCTCCCCTCTTTATCTCCCTCCCTCTGTCTTTCTCACACCTCTCTCTCTCTCTCCCCTCCTCCTATCTCTCTCTCTCTCCCTCCCTCTGTCTCTCTCACACCTCTCTCTCTCTCCCCTCCTCCTCCTATCTCTCCCCTCCTACTATCTGTCCCCTCTCTTTCTCTCTCTCTCTCTCTCTCTCTCTCTCTCTCTCTCTCTCTCTCTCTCTCTCTCTCTCTCCCTCTCTCTCTCTCTCTCTCTGTCTCTCTTTATCTCTGTATCTCTCTCTCTCTCACCCTCTCGCTCTCTCTCTCGCTCTCTCTTTCTCTCTCTCCCTCTCCCCCTCCTCCTATTTCTCCCCTCTCTATCCAGGTGGAGTTGTTGACCTCTCTGAAGTCTCTCTATAAGCATGTGGAGGTGTCTCAGCTGCCTACTGAGTTTGATGGATCCTTCCCCTTTTCACACAGCGCCTGGGTCTGCTTCAGAACGGTGAGATATGATGTTGATGGTGAAGCCTGGTGATGGTGAAGCCAGGTGATGGTGATGATGAAGATAGGTGATGATGAAGCTAGGTGATGCTAGGTGATGGTGATGGTGAAGCTAGGTGATGGTGAAGCTAGGTGATGGCGAAGCTAGGTGATGGTGAAGCTAGGTGATGGTGATGATGAAGATAGGTGATGATGAAGCTAGGTGATGGTGATGCTAGGTGATGGTGAAGCTAGGTGATGGTGATGATGAAGATCGGTGATGATGAAACTAGGTGATGGTGATGCTAGGTGATGGTGAAGCCAGGTGATGGTGAAGCTAGGTGATGGTGATGATGAAGATCGGTGATGATGAAGCTAGGTGATGGTGATGATGCAGATCGGTGATGATGAAGCTAGGTGATGGTGAAGCTAGGTGATGGTGAAGCCAGGTGATGGTGATGCTAGGTGATGGTGAAGCCAGGTGATGGTGATGATGAAGATAGGTGATGGGGAAGCTAGGTGATGGTGATGATGATGATAGTTGATGGTGATGCTAGGTGATGGTGAAGCTAGGTGATGGTGAAGCTAGGTGATGGTGAAGCTAGGTGATGATGATGATGAAAATAGTTGATGGTGATGCTAGGTGATGGTGAAGCTAGGTGATGATGATGATGAAGATAGGTGATGGTGATGCTAGGTGATGATGATGATGAAGATAGTTGATGGTGATGCTAGGTGATGGTGATGGTGAAGCTAGGTGATGGTGAAGCTAGGTGATGATGAAGATTAGGTGATGGTGATGCTAGGTGATGATGATGATGAAGATAGTTGATGGTGATGCTAGGTGATGGTGATGGTGAAGCTAGGTGATGGTGAAGCTAGGTGATGGAGATGATGAAAATAGGTGATGGTGATGGTGATGCTAGGTGATGGTGAAGCTAGGTGATGGTGAAGCTAGGTGATGGTGAAGCTAGGTGATGGTGATGATGAAGATAGGTGATGGTGAAGCTAGGTGATGATGAAATAGGTGATGTTGTAGCCAGGTGATGGAGATGGCTTGCTTGACCCTGCTATCTTCCTCAGCTCATTCTCTCTGTAGCCTGTGAAGCCAGGTGATGGTGAGACCAGGTGATGGTGAAGCCAGCTCATCCTCTCTGTAGCCAGTGAAGCCAGCTCATCCTCTCTGTAGCCTGGACTTCATACCTCCACATCTAACATGTATCACCCACGTGGGTGCTCCCTCTGGTGCTGCTCTTCAGCGCCAACAGCCCACCACACATCAGTAGTCACCCTCACTATGAGCTCTCTGACATTTACACAATGCAGTCAGGTCTCATTGATCAACAAGCAGCCGGTGCTGAGATACATCAAACGTTAGCCAGGTAGCTAGCTAGCCAAACCGGACAAGTCAACCTGCCGTCAGTGCTGAGATACATCAAACGTTAGCCAGGTAGCTAGCTAGCCATACCGGACAAGTCAACCTGCCGTCAGTGCTGAGATACATCAAACGTTAGCCAGGTAGCTAGCTAGCCAAACCGGACAAGTCAACCTGCCGTCAGTGCTGAGATACATCAAACGTTAGCCAGGTAGCTAGCTAGCCAAACCGAACAAGTCAACCTGCCGTCAGTGCTGAGATACATCAAACGTTAGCCAGGTAGCTAGCTAGCCAAACCGAACAAGTCAACCTGCCGTCAGTCCTGAAAAACAACAGGATATATCCAATCAAATCAATGACTTATCAAAAACAAAATCAATCAACACTAAACCAAAAAAACCAGAACCTTTTTAAATAAAATATGTCCAACTTTCCAGAACTCTCTGTTTAGGCTGCTTTACGGCGCCGTGGCAACCACGTGCTGCTGTGAGTGTCTTACCGGAGATGACTAAAGTTGTCTGTGCTTAGTTATCTGACTGTCTGTCTCTCGGTCTTTGTATAGTTGTCTTTCATGTGGTTGAACAGTGTGTCTGTGTGTCTCTGTTCTGACGGTGGTGTTTCAGAGACTGGAACAGCTAACCAGTCACTGTGAGGACGCTGTCAACCTTCTGCAGAGTACCATCACAGGTCTGGAGTCTACTGTCCTGCCAGCTACCGCTGAGGTAACTACCGTGTTAATATAGCCTGTAGTCAGTCTACTGTCCTGCCAGCTACTGCTGAGGTAACTACCATGTTAATATAGTCTGTAGTCAGTCTACTGTCCTGCCAGCTACTGCTGAGGTAACTACCATGTTAATATAGTCTGTAGTCAGTCTACTGTCCTGCCAGCTACCGCTGAGGTAACTACCATGTTAATATAGTCTGTAGTCTACTGTCCTGCCAGCTACTGCTGAGGTAACTACCATGTTAATATAGTCTGTAGTCTGTTGTCCTGCCAGCTACTGCTGAGGTAACTACCATGTTAATATAGTCTGTAGTCTACTGTCCTGCCAGCTACCGCTGAGGTAACTACCATGTTAATATAGTCTGTAGTCAGTCTACTGTCCTGCCAGCTACCGCTGAGGTAACTACCATGTTAATATAGTCTGTAGTCTGTCTACTTTCCTGCCAGCTACTGCTGAGGTAACTACCATGTTAATATAGTCTGTAGTCTACTGTCCCGCCAGCTACCGCTGAGGTAACTACCATGTTAATATAGTCTGTAGTCTACTGTCCTGCCAGCTACCGCTGAGGTAACTACCATGTTAATATAGTCTGTAGTCTACTGTCCTGCCAGCTACTGCTGAGGTAACTACCATGTTAATATAGTCTGTAGTCAGTCTACTGTCCTGCCAGCTACCGCTGAGGTAACTACCATGTTAATATAGTCTGTAGTCAGTCTACTGTCCTGCCAGCTACCGCTGAGGTAACTACCATGTTAATATAGTCTGTAGTCTACTGTCCTGCCAGCTACTGCTGAGGTAACTACCATGTTAATATAGTCTGTAGTCAGTCTACTGTCCTGCCAGCTACCGCTGAGGTAACTACCATGTTAATATAGTCTGTAGTCTACTGTCCTGCCAGCTACTGCTGAGGTAACTACCATGCTAATATAGTCTGTAGTCTACTGTCCTGCCAGCTACTGCTGAGGTAACTACCATGTTAATATAGTCTGTAGTCAGTCTACTGTCCTGCCAGCTACTGCTGAGGTAACTACCGTGTTAATATAGTCTGTAGTCTACTGTCCTGCCAGCTACCGCTGAGGTAACTACCATGTTAATATAGTCTGTAGTCTACTGTCCTGCCAGCTACTGCTGAGGTAACTACCATGTTAATATAGTCTGTAGTCAGTCTACTGTCCTGCCAGCTACTGCTGAGGTAACTACCGTGTTAATATAGTCTGTAGGCTACTGTCCTGCCAGCTACCGCTGAGGTAACTACCATGTTAATATAGTCTGTAGTCTGTCTACTGTCCTGCCAGCTACTGCTGAGGTAACTACCATGTTAATATAGTCTGTAGTCTACTGTCCTGCCAGCTACTGCTGAGGTAACTACCATGTTAATATAGTCTGTAGTCAGTCTACTGTCCTGCCAGCTACTGCTGAGGTAACTACCATGTTAATATAGTCTGTAGTCTACTGTCCTGCCAGCTACCGCTGAGGTAACTACCATGTTAATATAGTCTGTAGTCTACTGTCCTGCCAGCTACCGCTGAGGTAACTACCATGTTAATATAGTCTGTAGTCAGTCTACTGTCCTGCCAGCTACCGCTGAGGTAACTACCATGTTAATATAGTCTGTAGTCTACTGTCCTGCCAGCTACTGCTGAGGTAACTACCATGTTAATATAGTCTGTAGTCTACTGTCCTGCCAGCTACTGCTGAGGTAACTACCATGTTAATATAGTCTGCAGTCTACTGTCCTGCCAGCTACTGCTGAGGTAACTACCATGTTAATATAGTCTGTAGTCTGTCTACTGTCCTGCCAGCTACCGCTGAGGTAACTACCATGTTAATATAGTCTGTAGTCTACTGTCCTGCCAGCTACTGTGTGCACACATGACTTGATGAATAGCAGGACATATCTGATATCACGTCTAGGAAGGATATGATGTGTGTTGAGGCTGTAGAAGACATGTCTAGGATGGATATGACGTGTGCTGAGGCTGTGGAAGACATGTCTAGGAAGGATATGACGTGTGTTGAGGCTGTAGAAGACATGTCTAGGAGGGATATGACGTGTGTTGTATTGAGGCTGTAGGAGACATGTCTAGGAGGGATATGACGTGTGGAGTGGTTAGGTAGAGTTGAATTACAGGACAGGAAGTGGAGTGGTCTGGTAGAGTTGAATTAGAGGACAGGAAATGGAGTGGTCAGGTAGAGTTGAATTACAGGACAGGACATGGAGTGGTCTGGTAGACTTGAATTACAGGACAGGAAATGGAGTGGTCTGGTAGAGTTGAATTACAGGACAGGAAATGGAGTGGTCTGGTAGAGTTGAATGACAGGACAGGAAATGGAGTGGTCAGGTAGAGTTGAATATGAAGTGGTCAGGTAGAGTTGAATTACAGGACAGGAAGTGGAGTGGTCAGGTAGAGTTGAATGACAGGACAGGAAATGGAGTGGTCAGGTAGAGTTGAATGACAGGACAGGAAATGGAGTGGTCAGGTAGAGTTGAATATGAAGTGGTCTGGTAGAGTTGAATTACAGGACAGGAAGTGGAGTGGTCAGGTAGAGTTGAATGACAGGACAGGAAATGGAGTGGTCAGGTAGAGTTGAATATGAAGTGGTCTGGTAGAGTTGAATGACAGGACAGGAAATGGAGTGGTCTGGTAGAGTTGAATATGAAGTGGTCTGGTAGAGTTGAATATGAAGTGGTCAGGTAGAGTTGAATATGAAATGGTTAGGTAGAGTTGAATATGAAGTGGTCAGGTAGATTTGAATTACAGGACAGGAAGTGGAGTGGTTAGGTAGAGTTGAATGACAGGACAGGAAATGGAGTGGTCTGGTAGAGTTGATTTACAGGACAGGAAATGGAGTGGTCTGGTAGAGTTGATTTACAGGACAGGAAATGGAGTGGTCTGGTAGAGTTGAATGACAGGACAGGAAATGGAGTGGTCAGGTAGAGTTGAATATGAAGTGGTCAGGTAGAGTTGAATTACAGGACAGGAGGTGGAGTGGTTAGGTAGAGTTGAATTACAGGACAGGAGGTGGAGTGATCTGGTAGTGTTGAATTACAGGACAGGAAATGTTTAGGAAGGGTGTTTGGTGTATGTGGAAGAGTTTAGAAAACATATTAATTGACTTGTGGTGCAACACGTGTATAAAACACTAACTCCCCCCCCCCCCCCCCCCCAGGAGGCCCAGGTGTTACTTGCCAGGTACAGGGGTGTGATGTGCACCGTCCTGGAGGACAGCCGATTGGCTAGATTACAGCTGGAGGGCGGAGCCATCCTGTCTCGCCTCCGTAAAGAGGAAACCAGTGTCAGCCTCAGAGACGACTACAGGTAATGATTCGGTCGTTAACGCTGCGATATGGAACCTTTCTGGGCGACCCGACTAGATTCACATAGCAATATGAGTTATAGATCTGTCATTCTCATTGAAAGGCTAAGACGTGCTAGATCTGTTCTATGTGTTCTATACCTGTGCTTCCCGTTCTTCAGTTTAGTGTTTTGCTACCTGCTCCTGACTAGAGGGCATTTCCAACTCACTCAAAAATGGGGGGGGGGGGGGGGTTCCTCTAGTTCCTAACTTCTGGGGCTTTGCAGAGAAATGCTGTTGATATGTGTATTTTTCCTGTGCTGGTGGGGTTGGCCGAGTCAGAGAAATGGTTTATCTGTGTGTTGTGTCTTTGGGGTCAGTCTTAAAGGACCTGTGTCAGAAGAGAGAAGAGACTCTTGTTTTGGAGGAAGTCAGGGCTTTATGAGGAGATCAGAGAGAACGACATGAAGGAGAAGTGGAGACATGACAACAGAGAGACTGAGGGACTTGTTCTGGTTCTGGTCAGCTGAAGGAGAATCTTTGGGGTCGTATTGTTCCTGGAGCTGCAGTAACACCACTCTGTGTGTCAGTATGGAGCTGCAGTAACACCACTCTGTGTGTCAGTATGGAGCTGCAGTAACACCACTCTGTGTGTCAGTATGGAGCTGCAGTAACACCACTCTGTGTGTCAGTATGGAGCTGCAGTAACACCACTCTGTGTGTCAGTATGGAGCTGCAGTAACACCACTCTGTGTGTCAGTATGGAGCTGCAGTAACACCACTCTGTGTGTCAGTATGAAGCTGCAGTAACACCACTCTGTGTGTCAGTGTGAGCTGCAGTAACACCACTCTGTGTGTCAGTGTGAGCTGCAGTAACACCACTCTGTGTGTCAGTATGGGGTCATATTGTTCCTATAGCTGCGGTAACACTGGTACTCCCTGTATATAGCCATGTTGTTACCTGGTACTTTCCTGTATATAGCCATGTTATTACCTGGTACTTCCCTGTATATAGCCATGTTATTACCTGGTACTTCCTGTATATAGCCATGTTGTTACCTGGTACTTCCTGTATATAGCCATGCTATTACCTGGTACTTCCTTTATATAGCCATGTTATTACCTGGTATTCCTGTATATAGCCATGTTATTACCCTGGTACTTGTCATACCCTGTTATTACCCTGGTACTTCCTGTTATAACCATGTTATACCTGGTACTTCCTGTATATAGCCATGTTATTACCTGGTACTTCCTGTATATAACCATGTTATTACCTGGTACTTCCTGTATATAGCCATGTTATTACCTGGTACTTCCTGTATATAACCATGTTATTACCTGGTACTTCCTGTATATAACCATGTTATACCTGGTACTTCCTGTATATAGCCATGTTATTACCTGTACTTCCTGTATATAACCATGTTATTACCTGGTGCTTCCTGTATATAGCCATGTTATTACCTGGTACTTCCTGTATATAACCATGTTATTACCTGGTACTTCCTGTATATAACCATGTTATTACCTGGTACTTCCTGTATATAGCCATGTTGTTGCCTGGTACTTCCTGTATATAGCCATGTTATTACCTGGTACTTCCTGTATATAGCCATGTTATTACCTGGTACTTCCTGTATATAGCCATGTATTACCTGGTACTTCCTGTATATAACCATGTTATTACCTGGTACTTCCTGTATATAGCCATGTTATTACCTGGTACTTCCTGTAATAACCATGTTATTACCTGGTACTTTCCTGTTATATAGCCATGTTATTACCTGGTACTTCCTGTATATAGCCATGTTATTACCTGGTACTTCCTGTATATAGCCATGTTATTACCTGGTACTTCCTGTATATAGCCATGTTATTACCTGGTACTTCCTGTATATAGCCATGTTATTACCTGGTACTTCCTGTATAAGCCATGTTATTACCTGGTACTTCCTGTATATAGCCATGTTATTACCTGGTACTTCCTGTATATAGCCATGTTATTACCTGGTACTTCCTGTATATAGCCATGTTATTACCTGGTACTTCCTGTATATAGCCATGTTATACCTGTACTTCCTGTATATAGCCATGTTATTACCTGGTACTTCCTGTATATAACCATGTTATTACCTGGTACTTCCTGTATATAGCCATGTTATTACCTGGTACTTCCTGTATATAGCCATGTTATTACCTGGTACTTCCTGTATATAGCCATGTTATTACCTGGTACTTCCTGTATATAGCCATGTATACCTGTACTTCCTTGTATATAGCCATGTTCATTAACCTGGTACTTCCTGTATATAGCCATGTTATTACCTGTACTTCCTGTATGTAGCCATGTTATTACTGGTACTTCCTGTATGTAGCCATGTTATTACCTGGTACTTCCTGTAGTTAGCCATGTTATTACCTGGTACTTTCCTGTATATAGCCATGTTATTACCTGGTACCTCCTGTATGTAGCATGTTATTACCTGTGTACTTCCTGTATATAGCCATGTTATACCTGGTACTTCCTGTATATAGCCATGTTATGACCTGGTACTTCCTGTATATAACCATGTTATTAACTGGTACTTCCTGTATATAGCCATGTTATTACTGGTACTTCCTGTATATAGCCCATGTTATTACCTGGTACTTCCTGTATGTAGCCATGTTATACCTGGTACTTCCTGTAATAGCCATGTTATTACCTGGTACTTCCTGTATATAGCCATGTTATTACCTGGTACTTCCTGTATGTAGCCATGTTATTACCTGGTACTTCCTGTATATAGCCATGTTATTACCTGGTACTTCCTGTATATAGCCATGTTATTACCTGGTACTTCCTGTATGTAGCCATGTTATTACCTGGTACTTCCTGTATATAGCCATGTTATTACCTGGTACTTCCTGTATATAGCCATGTTATTACCTGGTACTTCCTGTATATAGCCATGTTATGACCTGGTACTTCCTGTATATAGCCATGTGTTACCTGGTACTTCCTGTATATAGCCATGTTATTACCTGGTACTCCTTGTATTTAGTCAAATTATCATTGTGTATTTATTCCTCATATTATAATTAGTTTATCTCATCGTTCTCTCTGCGTTGTTGTGAAGGGCCGTCAGTCAGCGTTTCACAACAGCGTCTCCAACCTGTTGTCTACCAGGCAGGTCACAAATACAATTGGAATATTTTGGTCCTTTGTGAGAGAGGTGCTGACAGGGTGACACAGCCTCAATGCTAGTGACACACACACACGCACATGCACGCACACACACACACACACACACACACATACATATATACACACACACACACACACAAACACACACACACACAAATAAACATACTGTTGCCTAGCAACATGTTCTGTAAAATAAGAGTCTATTGTTTATCTACTGTAGGTCTGTGTTATAATACAGTATCTCACCACTGGCATTGTAATCAAGGTCATCTCTACGACTCTCAGTGATGTCCATATGAGGCTTCTCTCTGTCCTATAAGGCCCCAGGTCGTAGCTGAGGAGACACACAGAGATCCAGACTCATTCTGAACCGTTGACCCCCTACTGAGGAGACACACAGAGATCCAGACTCATTCTGAACCGTTGACCCCCTACTGAGGAGACACACAGAGATCCAGACTCATTCTGAACCGTTGACCCCCTACTGAGGAGACACACAGAGATCCAGACTCATTCTGAACCGTTGACCCCCTACTGAGGAGACACACAGAGATCCAGACCGTTGATCCCCTACTGAGGAGACACACAGAGATCCAGACCGTTGATCCCCTACTGAGGAGACACACAGAGATCCAGACCGTTGATCCCCTACTGAGGAGACACACAGAGATCCAGACTCATTCTGAACCGTTGATCCCCTACTGAGGAGACACAAAGAGATCCAGACTCATTCTGAACCGTTGATCCCCTACTGAGGAGACACACAGAGATCCAGACTCATTCTGAACCGTTGATCCCCTACTGAGGAGACACACAGAGATCCAGACTCATTCTGAACCGTTGATCCCCTACTGAGGAGACACAAAGAGATCCAGACTCATTCTGAACCGTTGATCCCCTACTGAGGAGACACACAGAGATCCAGACTCATTCTGAACCGTTGATCCCCTACTGAGGAGACACAAAGAGATCCAGACTCATTCTGAACCGTTGATCCCCTACTGAGGAGACACAAAGAGATCCAGACTCATTCTGAACCGTTGACCCCCTACTGAGGAGACACACAGAGATCCAGACCGTTGATCCCCTACTGAGGAGACACACAGAGATCCAGACTCATTCTGAACCGTTGATCCCCTACTGAGGAGACACAAAGAGATCCAGACTCATTCTGAACCGTTGATCCCCTACTGAGGAGACACACAGAGATCCAGACTCATTCTGAACCGTTGATCCCCTACTGAGGAGACACAAAGAGATCCAGACCGTTGATCCCCTACTGAGGAGACACACAGAGATCCAGACTCATTCTGAACCGTTGATCCCCTACTGAGGAGACACAAAGAGATCCAGACCGTTGACCCCTTACTGAGGAGACACACAGAGATCCAGACCGTTGATCCCCTACTGAGGAGACACACAGAGATCCAGACCGTTGATCCCCTACTGAGGAGACACACAGAGATCCAGACTCATTCTGAACCGTTGATCCCCTACTGAGGAGACACACAGAGATGCGGACTCATTCTGAACCGTTGATCCCCTACTGAGGAGACACACAGAGATCCAGACTCATTCTGAACCGTTGATCCCCTACTGAGGAGACACACAGAGATCCAGACTCATTCTGAACCGTTGATCCCCTACTGAGGAGACACACAGAGATCCAGACTCATTCTGAACCGTTGATCCCCTACTGAGGAGACACACAGAGATCCAGACTCATTCTGAACCGTTGACCCCCTACTGAGGAGACACACAGAGATCCAGACTCATTCTGAACCATTGAGCCCCTACTGAGGAGACACACAGAGATCCAGACTCATTCTGAACCATTGATCCCCTACTGAGGAGACACACAGAGATCCAGACTCATTCTGAACCGTTGACCCCCTACTGAGGAGACACACAGAGATCCAGACTCATTCAGAACCGTTGATCCCCTACTGAGGAGACACACAGAGATCCAGACCGTTGATCCCCTACTGAGGAGACACACAGAGATCCAGACTCATTCTGAACCATTGATCCTTGTCAGCAGACTGACGGGACCCCTCACTGTGGGTGTTTCTGCACCTTGCATTGTTTATGATTTGCACAGTCTTCGTTTGAGGCTGTGAACAACTCCCTCCCACCCTCCCTGGCCCAGCCTATCAGATCCCACAGCCAAACCAAACCCCACTGTCTGTCTGTCTGAGTTGTGACAGTTCAGGAAGATGCCTTCCTAACCCCGTCCTTCCCTCTTCCTGGACAAAGCGATAGAGATTGACAGCCTGGTCCAGTCGGCATGCCGCCAGACATTAGCATGACAGCAGAACCCCTGCCGGCCAGCCTGTTGCTAGGGCAACACCACACTGGTTCCACCGTTGCTGCGGCAACATGACAGTCAAGTCATTCTACACCAATTCAGTCTAACTGGGACTGCTGAACCACTATGATAGTTGGTTTGATTTGATAGTTATTGTAGTGTGTTGTGTGTGTCCTGTCAGCAGGGGGCAGACATGGTGTGTTCAGACAGGAAAGGGGGGTATCTAGAATCCATTCAACTGAAATGTCTCTTCCGAATTTGACCCAAACCCCTCTGAATCAGAGAGGTGGGGGACTGCCTTAATCGACATCCACGTCTTCGGTGCACCGGGTAACAGTGGGTTAACTGCCTTGTTCAGGGGAACAGTGGGACTAACTGCCTTGTTCAGGGGAACAGTGGGTTAACTGCCTTGTTCAGGGGAACAGTGGGTTAACTGCCTTGTTCAGGGGAACAGTGGGTTAACTGCCTTGTTCAGGGAAACAGTGGGTTAACTGCCTTGTTCAGGGGAACAGTGGGTTAACTGCCTTGTTCAGGGGAACAGTGGGTTAACTGCCTTGTTCAGGGGAACAGTGGGTTAACTGCCTTGTTCAGGGGAACAGTGGGTTAACTGCCTTGTTCAGGGGAACAGTGGGTTAACTGCCTTGTTCAGGGGAACAGTGGGTTAACTGCCTTGTTCAGGGGAACAGTGGGTTAACTGCTTTGTTCAGGGGAACAGTAGGTTAACTGCCTTGTTCAGGGGAACAGTGGGTTAACTGCCTTGTTCAGGGGAACAGTGGGTTAACTGCCTTGTTCAGGGGAACAGTGGGTTAACTGCCTTGTTCAGGAGAACAGTGGGTTAACTGCCTTGTTCAGGGGAACAGTGGGTTAACTGCCTCGTTCAGGGGAACAGTGGGTTAACTGCCTCGTTCAGGGGAACAGTGGGTTAACTGCCTCGTTCAGGGGAACAGTGGGTTAACTGCCTCGTTCAGGGGAACAGTGGGTTAACTGCCTTGTTCAGGGGAACAGTGGGTTAACTGCCTTGTTCAGGGGAACAGTGGGTTAACTGCCTTGTTCAGGGGAACAGTGGGTTAACTGCCTTGTTCAGGGGATCAGTGGGTTAACTGCCTTGTTCAGGGGAACAGTGGGTTAACTGCCTTGTTCAGGGGAACAGTGGGTTAACTGCCTTGTTCAGGGGAACAGTGGGTTAACTGCCTGCTGGTTACTAGTCCAACGCTCTAACCACTAGGCTACCTGCTGGTTACTAGTCCAACACTCTAACCACTAGGCTACCTGCTGGTTACTAGTCCAGCGCTCTAACCACTAGACACCTGCTGGTTACTAGTCCAACACTCTAACCACTAGTCTACCTGCTGGTTACTGACCCAAGCTCTAACCACTAGACTACCTGCTGGTTACTAGTCCAACACTCTAACCACTAGACTACCTGCTGGTTACTAGTCCAACGCTCTAACCACTAGGCTACCTGCTGGTTACTAGTCCAACGCTCTAACCACTAGACTACCTGCTGGTTACTAGTCCAACGCTCTAACCACTAGTCTACCTGCTGGTTACTAGTCCAATGCTCTAACCACTAGTGTACCTGCTGGCTACTGGCCTAACACTCTAACCACTAGTCTACCTGCCGTCCCTCCACTCTAACCACTAGTCTACCTGCCGTCCCTCCACTCTAACCACTAGTCTACATGCCTCCCCTCCATTCTAACCACTAGTCTACCTGCCTCCCCTCCACTCTAACCACTAGTCTACCTGCCTCCCCTCCACTCTAACCACTAGTCTACCTGCTGGTTACTGGCCCAACACTCTAGCCACTAGACTACCTGCCTCCCCTCCACTCTAACCACTAGTCTACCTGCCGTCCCTCCACTCTAACCACTAGTCTACCTGCCGTCCCTCCACTCTAACCACTAGTCTACATGCCTCCCCTCCACTCTAACCACTAGTCTACCTGCCGTCCCTCCACTCTAACCACTAGTCTACCTGCCGTCCCTCCACTCTAACCACGAGTCTACTTTCCGCCCCTACACTCTAACCACTAGTCTACCTGCCACCACTCCACTCTAACCACTAGGCTACCTGCCCCCCCTCCACTCTAACCACTAGTCTACCTGCCGCCTCTCCACTCTAACCACTAGTCTACCTGCCGCCTCTCCACTCTAACCACTAGTCTACCTGCCGCCCCTCCACTCTAACCACTAGTCTACCTGCCGTCCCTCCACTCTAACCACTAGTCTACCTGCCGCCCCTCCACTCTAACCACTAGTCTACCTGCAGAGTGTGTTGGTCTAACTGTTATGCGTGTGAGTTGGTCTAACTGTTGTGTGTGTGAGTTGGTCTAACTGTTGTGTGTGTGTTGGTCTAACTGTTGTGTGTGTGTGTTGGTCTATCTGTTGTGTGTGTGTGTGTTGGTCTAACTGTTGTGTGTGTGTGTGTTGGTCTAACTGTTGAGTGTGTGTGTTGGTCTAACTGTTGTGTGTGTGTGTGTGTTGGTCTAACTGTTGTGTGTGTGTGTTGGTCTAACTGTTGTGTGTGTGTGAGTTGGTCTAACTGTTGTGTGTGTGTGAGTTGGTCTAACTGTTGTGTGTGTGTGTTGGTCTAACTGTTGTGTGTGTGTGTTGGTCTAACTGGTGTCTGTTGGTCTAACTGTTGTGTGTGTGTGTGTGTTGGTCTAACTGTTGTGTGTGTGTGTTGGTCTAACTGTTGTGTGTGTGTGAGTTGGTCTAACTGTTGTGTGTGTGTGAGTTGGTCTAACTGTTGTGTGTGTGTGTGTGTTGGTCTAACTGTTGTGTGTGTGTTGGTCTAACTGGTGTCTGTTGGTCTAACTGTTGTGTGTGTGTGTTGGTCTAACTGTTGTGTGTGTGTTGGTCTAACTGTTGTGTGTGTGTTGGTTTAACTGTTGTGTGTGTGTGTTGGTCTAACTGTTGTGTGTGTGAGTTGGTCTAACTGTTGTGTGTGTGTGAGTTGGCCTAACTGTTGTGTGTGTGAGTTGGTCTAACTGTTGTGTGTGTGTGAGTTGGTCTAACTGTTGTGTGTGTGTGAGTTGGTCTAACTGTTGTGTGTGTGAGTTGGTCTAACTGTTGTGTGTGTGTGAGTTGGCCTAACTGTTGTGTGTGTGAGTTGGTCTAACTGTTGTGTGTGTGTGAGTTGGTCTAACTGTTGTGTGTGTGTGAGTTGGTCTTACTGTAGGGGAAACAGAGTATGGCTGTACAGTATAACGTGAGGACAATGCAGTGTACTGTAATACTGGACTACAGTAGAGCTAGCTAGGGGCTATGATGTCATGTTGTAGTCATCGACCCAGGCTTCATCCCAGGCTTCCCTCACAATGTACTCAGTCAGTGTCTGCTGCTGGAGCCCTGAGCTAATGCTTCCTTAACGACAGACACACACACACACACACACACACACACACACACACACACACACACGCACACACACGGAAGCAGATCGATAGATAGACACGGTAGAGGACACACACACACACACTCTGCTCTGTCACTCAAACCAGCTCATCCAATCAAATCTCTATCTCTCATTCCTCAACTCAATCAACACATCCACCCCATGTCAATCAATTCAACTGGTGATCCAATGAGATGTCAGCCTGCTCTGTCAGTCCGTGTCAGTGATGACCACAGTGTACAGTAGTACCACAGACAGGCTCTGACTAGCATCAACTAAAGACAGCACACGAGGGGGGAATATTTACTTTTCTTCAGAGAGGAACGGTCAACAATACAATCACATCTTTCTTCTACAGTTAAAAATCTGAACTTTGATTTTGGTGAAAGATAGTCTGAGTCAAGAGAGTCTCTCCTAGCTGTCGTCTGAGTCAAGAGAGTCTCTCCTAGCTGTCGTCTGAGTCAAGAGAGTCTCTCCTAGCTGTCGTCTGAGTCAAGAGAGTCTCTCCTAGCTGTCGTCTGAGTCAAGAGAGTCTCTCCTAGCTGTCGTCTGAGTCAAGAGAGTCTCTCCTAGCTGTCGTCTGAGTCAAGAGAGTCTCTCCTAGCTGTCGTCTGAGTCAAGAGAGTCTCTCCTAGCTGTCCTCTGAGTCAAGAGAGTCTCTCCTAGCTGTCGTCTGAGTCAAGAGAGTCTCTCCTAGCTGTCCTCTGAGTCAAGAGAGTCTCTCCTAGCTGTCCTCTGAGTCAAGAGAGTCTCTCCTAGCTGTCGTCTGAGTCAAGAGAGTCTCTCCTAGCTGTCGTCTGAGTCAAGAGAGTCTCTCCTAGCTGTCGTCTGAGTCAAGAGAGTCTCTCCTAGCTGTCGTCTGAGTCAAGAGAGTCTATCCTAGCTGTCGTCTGAGTCAAGAGAGTCTATCCTAGCTGTCGTCTGAGTCAAGAGAGTCTATCCTAGCTGTCGTCTGAGTCAAGGGAGTCTCTCCTAGCTGTCGTCTGAGTCAATGGAGTCTATCCTCGCTGTCGTCTGAGTCAAGAGAGTATATCCTAGCTGTCGTCTGAGTCAATGGAGTCTATCCTAGCTGTCGTCTGAGTCAAGAGAGTCTATCCTAGCTGTCGTCTGAGTCAAGGGAGTCTATCCTAGCTGTGGTCTGAGTCAAGGGAGTCTCTCCTAGCTGTCGTCTGAGTCAAGGGAGTCTCTCCTAGCTGTCGTCTGAGTCAAGGGAGTCTCTCCTAGCTGTCGTCTGAGTCAAGGGAGTCTATCCTAGCTGTCGTCTGAGTCAAGGGAGTCTTCCCTAGCTGTCGTCTGAGTCAAGAGAGTCTATCCTAGCTGTCGTCTGAGTCAAGAGAGTCTTTCCTAGCTGAAAGTGTCTTGTTTCTACTGTGCAAGGAAACGTTGTCTTGGACTGAGGAACTACTGTACTGTCTACTAAAGGAGCCTGCCTCTATCTGTCCTGCTGGTCTAAAGTCTAAAGGACTGTCTCTCTCTCTGTGTGTCCCTCCAGAGATGCCGTAGAGAAGTCTAAAGGAGCCTGCCTCTATCTGTCCTGCTGGAAGTCTAAAGGACTGTCTCTCTCTCTCTGTGTGTCCCTCCAGAGATGCCGTAGAGGTTGTGGCTGGTCTGTACGATCAGGTGGATGAGCTGGTTCACAAGCTGGTGATGCTGTCCAACCAACGCACTCAGGAACTGGACTTTATCATGGAGTTCAAGAGTCTGGAGCAGGGATTCAAGGAGGTGAGAGAGGCTGGGTGTTAGGGCTGGGGTATAGGGCTGGGGTATAGGGCTGGGGTATAGGGCTGGGGTATGGGGCTGGGGTATAGGGCTGGGGTATAGGGCTGGGGTATAGGGCTGGGGTATAGGGCTGGGGTATAGGGCTGGGGTATAGGGTTCGGGTATAGGGCTGGGTGTTAGGGCTGGGTGTTAGGGCTGGGTATAGGGTTCGGGTATAGGGCTGGGGTATAGGGCTGGGTATAGGGCTGGGTATAGGGCTGGGGTATAGGGCTGGGGTATAGGGTTCGGGTATAGGGCTGGGGTATAGGGCTGGGTATAGGGCTGGGTGTTAGGGCTGGGGTATAGGGCTGGGGTATAGGGCTGGGGTATAGGGCTGGGTGTTAGGGCTGGGGTATAGGGCTGGGGTATAGGGCTGGATATAGGGCTGGGGTATAGGGCTGGGTATAGGGCTTGTTGTTAGGGCTGGGTGTTAGGGCTGGGGTATAGGGCTGGGTGTTAGGGCTGGGTATAGGGCTGGGGTATAGGGCTGGGTATAGGGCTGGGTGTTAGGGCTGGGTATAGGGTTCAGGTATAGGGCTGGGTGTTAGGGCTGGGGTATAGGGTTCGGGTATAGGGCTGGGGTATAGGGCTGGGTATAGGGCTGGGTGTTAGGGCTGGGTATAGGGCTGGGTGTTAGGGCTGGGTATAGGGTTCGGGTATAGGGCTGGGTGTCAGGGCTGGGGTATAGGGTTCGGGTATAGGGCTGGGTATAGGGCTGGGTGTTAGGGCTGGGGTATAGGGCTGGGTATAGGGCTGGGTGTTAGGGCTGGGGTATAGGGCTGGGGTATAGGGCTGGGGTATAGGTCTGGGTATAGGGCTGGGGTATAGGGCTGGGTATAGGGCTGGGTGTTAGGGCTGGGTGTTAGGGCTGGGGTATAGGGCTGGGTATAGGGCTGGGGTATAGGGCTGGGTATAGGGTTGGGTGTTAGGGCTGGGTGTTAGGGACTGGGGTATAGGACTGGGGTATAGGGCTGGGGTATAGTGCTGGGGTATAGGGCTGGGTATAGGGCTGGGTGTTAGGGCTGGGGTATAGGGCTGGGTATAGGGCTGGGGTATAGGGCTGGGGTATAGGGCTGGGGTATAGGGATGGGTATAGGGATGGGGTATAGGGCTGGGTGTTAGGGGCTGGGGTGTAGGGCTGGGTGTTAGGGGCTGGGGTATAGGGCTGCGTGTTAGGGCTGGGGTATAGGGCTGGGGTATAGGCCTGGGGTATATGGCTGCGTGTTAGGGGCTGGGGTATAGGGCTGGGGTATAGGGCCGGGGTATAGGGCTGGGTAGGGCTGGGTATAGGGCTGGGTGTTAGGGCTGGGTATAGGGCTGGGTGTTAGGGCTGGGGGTTTTGGGCTGGGGTATGGGGCTGGGGTATAGGGCTGGGGTATATGGCTGCGTGTTAGGGGCTGGGGTATAGGGCTGGGTGTTAGGGCTGGGGTATAGGGCTGGGTGTTAGGGCTGGGGTATAGGGCTGGGGTATAGGGCTGGGGTATAGGGCCGGGGTATAGGGCTGGGTAGGGCTGGGTATAGGGCTGGGTGTTAGGGCTGGGTATAGGGCTGGGTGTTAGGGCTGGGGGTTTTGGGCTGGGGTATGGGGCTGGGGTATGGGGTATGGGGCTGGGGTATAGGGATGGGGTATGGGGCTGGGGTATAGGGCTGGGATATAGGGCTGGGGTATTGGGCTGGGGTATAGGGCTGGGGATAGGGCTAGTGATAGGGATAGGGCTGGGGTATAGGGCTGGGGATAGGGGTGGGGATAGGTATGGGGATAGGGGATGGGAATAGGGATAGGGTTGGGGATAAGGATAGGGGCTGGTTGTAGGGATAGGGGCTGGGAATAGGGGCTGGTTATAGGGATAGGGGCTAGGGCTAGGGGCTGGTTATAGGGATAGTGGCTGGTTATAGGGATAGAGGCTGGTTATAGGGATAGTGGCCGGTTATAGGGATAGGGGCTGGTTATAGGGATAGTGGCTGGTTATAGGGCTTGGGGCTGGTTATAGGGATAGGGGCTGGTTATAGGGATAGGGGCTGGTTATAGGGATAGGGGCTGGTTATAGGGATAGTGGCTGGTTATAAGGGATAGTGGCTGGTTATACGGATAGTGGCTGGTTATAGGGATAGGGGCTGGGGCTGGTTATAGGGATAGGGGCTGGTTATAGGGATAGGGGCTGGTTATAGGGATAGTGGCTGGTTATAGGGATAGTGGCTGGTTATAGGGATAGGGGCTGGGGCTGGTTGTAGGGATAGGAGCTGGTTATAGGGATAGGGGCTGGTTTTGGGATAGGGGCTGGTTATAGGGATAGGGGCTGGTTATAGGATTAGGGGCTGGTTATAGAGATAGGGGCTGGTTATAGAGATAGGGGCTGGTTATAGGGATAGGGGCTGGGGATAGGGATATTGGCTCGTTATAGAGATAGGGGCTGGTTATAGGGATAGGGGCTGGGGATACGGATAGGGGCTGGTTATAGGGATAGGGGCTGGGAATAGGGATAGGGGCTGGGAATAGGGATAGGTGCTGGGGATAGGGATAGGGGCTGGTTATAGGGATAGGGGCTGGTTATAGGGATAGGGGCTGGGAATAGGGATAGGGGCTGGTTATAGGGATAGGGGCTGGGGATAGGGATAGGGGCTGGTTATAGGGATAGGGGCTGGTTATAGGGATAGGGGCTGGTTATAGGGATAGGGGCTGGGGATTGGGGCTGGTTATAGGGATATGGGCTGGTTATAGGGATAGGGGCTAGTTATAAGGATAGGGGCTGGTTATAGGGATAGGGGCTGGTTATAGGGATAGGGGCTGGTTATAGGGATATGGACTGGTTATAGGGATAGGGGCTGGTTATAGGGATAGGGGCTGGTTATAGGGATAGGGGCTGGTTATAGGGATAGGGGCTGGGGATAGGGGCTGGTTATAGGGATAGGGGCTGGGGATAGGGGCTGTTATAGGGATAGGGGCTGGTTATAGGGATAGGGGGCTGGGGATAGGGGCTGGTTATAGGGATAGGGGCTGGGATAGGGGCTGTTATAGGGATAGGGGCTGGTTATAGGGATAGGGGGCTGGGGATAGGGGCTGGTTATAGGAATAGGGGCTGGTTATAGGGATAGGGGCTGGTTATAGGGATAGGGGGCTGGGGATAGGGATAGGGGCTGGTTATAGGGATAGGGGCTGGTTATAGGGATATGGGCTGGTTATAGGGATAGGGGCTGGTTATAGGGATAGGGGCTGGTTATAGGGATAGGGGCTGGTTATAGGGATAGGGGCTGGTTATAGGGATAGGGGCTGGTTATAGGGATATGGACTGGTTATAGGGATAGGGGCTGGTTATAGGGATAGGGGCTAGTTATAAGGATAGGGGCTGGTTATAGGGATAGGGGCTGGTTATAGGGATAGGGGCTGGTTATAGGGATATGGACTGGTTATAGGGATAGGGG
Organism: Oncorhynchus kisutch; assembly: GCF_002021735.2. Lineage (NCBI taxonomy): Eukaryota > Metazoa > Chordata > Actinopteri > Salmoniformes > Salmonidae > Oncorhynchus > Oncorhynchus kisutch. The sequence continues at coordinate 43,819 of NW_022262440.1, forward strand.
CTGGTTATAGGGATAGGGGCTGGTTATAGGGATAGGGGCTGGTTATAGGGATAGGGGCTGGGGATAGGGGCTGTTATAGGGATAGGGGCTGGTTATAGGGATAGGGGGCTGGTTATAGGGATAGGGGCTGGGATAGGGGCTGTTATAGGGATAGGGGCTGGTTATAGGGATAGGGGGCTGGGGATAGGGGCTGGTTATAGGAATAGGGGCTGGTTATAGGGATAGGGGCTGGTTATAGGGATAGGGGGCTGGGGATAGGGGCTGGTTATAGGGATAGGGGCTGGTTATAGGGATAGGGGCTGGTTATAGGGATATGGGCTGGTTATAGGGATAGGGGCTGGTTATAGGGATAGGGGCTGGTTATAGGGATAGGGGCTGGTTATAGGGATAGGGGCTGGTTATAGGGATAGGGGCTGGTTATAGGGATAGGGGCTGGGGATAGGGGATGTTATAGGGATAGGGGCTTGTTATAGGGATAGGGGGCTGGGGATAGGGGCTGGTTATAGGGATAGGGGCTGTTATAGGGATAGGGGCTGGTTATAGGGATAGGGGGCTGGGGATAGGGGCTAGTTATAGGAATAGGGGCTGGTTATAGGGATAGGGGCTGGTTATAGGGATAGGGGCTGGTTATAGGGATAGGGGGCTGGGGATAGGGGCTAGTTATAGGAATAGGGGCTGGTTATAGGGATAGGGGCTGGTTATAGGGATAGGGGCTGGTTATAGGGATAGGGGGCTGGGGATAGGGGCTGCTTATAGGGATAGGGGCTGGTTATAGGGATAGGGGCTGGTTATAGGGATAGGGGCTGGTTATAGGGATAGGGGCTGGTTATAGGGATAGGGGCTGGTTATAGGGATAGGGGCTAGTTATAAGGATAGGGGCTGGTTATAGGGATAGGGGCTGGTTATAGGGATAGGGGCTGGTTATAGGGATATGGACTGGTTATAGGGATAGGGGCTGGTTATAGGGATAGGGGCTGGTTATAGGGATAGGGTCTGGTTATAGGGATAGGGGCTGGGGATAGGGGCTGTTATAGGGATAGGGGCTGGTTATAGGGATAGGGGGCTGGGGTTAGGGGCTGGTTATAGGGATAGGGGCTGGGATAGGGGCTGTTATAGGGATAGGGGCTGGTTATAGGGATAGGGGGCTGGGGATAGGGGCTGGTTATAGGAATAGGGGCTGGTTATAGGGATAGGGGCTGGTTATAGGGATAGGGGGCTGGGGATAGGGGCTGGTTATAGGGATAGGGGCTGGGGATAGGGATAGGGGCTGGTTATAGGGATAGGGGCTGGTTATAGGGATATGGGCTGGTTATAGGGATAGGGGCTGGTTATAGGGATAGGGGCTGGTTATAGGGATAGGGGCTGGTTATAGGGATAGGGGCTGGTTATAGGGATAGGGGCTGGTTATAGGGATAGGGGGCTGGGGATAGGGGCTGGTTATAGGGATAGGGGCTGTTATAGGGATAGGGGCTGGTTATAGGGATAGGGGGCTGGGGATAGGGGCTAGTTATAGGAATAGGGGCTGGTTATAGGGATAGGGGCTGGTTATAGGGATAGGGGCTGGTTATAGGGGGCTGGGGAGGGGCTAGTTATAGGAATAGGGGCTGGTTATAGGGATAGGGGCTGGTTATAGGGATAGGGGCTGGTTATAGGGATAGGGGGCTGGGGATAGGGGCTGGTTATAGGGATAGGGGCTGGTTATAGGGATAGGGGCTGGTTATAGGGATAGGGGCTGGTTATAGGGATATGGGCTGGTTATAGGGATAGGGGCTGGGATAGGGGCTGGTTATAGGGATAGGGGCTGGGATAGGGGCTGTTATAGGGATAGGGGCTGGTTATAGGGATAGGGGGCTGGGGATAGGGGCTAGTTATAGGAATAGGGGGCTGGTTATAGGGATAGGGGCTGGTTATAGGGATAGGGGGCTGGGGATAGGGGCTGGTTATAGGGATAGGGGCTGGTTATAGGGATAGGGGCTGGGGATAGGGGCTGGTTATAGGGATAGGGGCTGGTTATAGGGATAGGGGCTGGTTATAGGGATATGGGCTGGTTATAGGGATAGGGGCTGGTTATAGGGATAGGGGCTGGTTATAGGGATAGGGGCTGGTTATAGGGATATGGGCTGGTTATAGGGATATGGGCTGGTTATAGGGATAGGGGCTGGTTATAGGGATAGGGGCTCTATCTCGTCAACCGTTTAAAATCAAATACAATTTTATTGGTCACATGGTTAGCAGATGTTATTGGTTCTGACTCACTCCAACATCTTCTGACTCACTCCAACATCTTCTGACTCACTCCAACATCTTCAGACTCACTCCAACATCTTCTAACTCACTCCAACATCCTCTAACTCACTCAAACATCTTCTAACTCACTCCAACATCTTCTAACTCACTCCAACATCCCTCCAACATCATCTGACTCACTCCAACATCTTCTGACTCACCCCAACATCATCTGTCTCACTCCAACATCATCTGACTCACCCCAACATCATCTGTCTCACTCCAACATCATCTGACTCACTCCAACATCTTCTGACTCACTCCAACATCTTCTAACTCACTCCAACATCCTCTAACTCACTCCAATATCTTCTGACTCACTCAAACATCTTCTAACTCACTCCAACATCCTCTGTCTCACTCCTCACTCCAGCATCCTCTAACTCACCCCAACATCCTCTAACTCACTCCAACAACATCATCTGACTCACTCCAACAACATCATCTGACTCACTCCAGTCCCAAAATAAACATTTGTTATCAATAGATATTTTAAATCTGTGTATAATAAAGGTAGGAGAGAGTCATCTGAGAACGCTCGGAGAGCTGGAGGATTCTAGTAGAGGGAATAGTAACATATTGACCTGTGTGTGTGTGTGTGTGTGTGCAGGTGAGTGACTGGATTGAGGAGGTAGGAGAGAGTCATCTGAGAACGCTCGGAGAGCTGGAGGATTCTAGTAGAGGGAATAGTAACATATTGACCTGTGTGTGTGTGTGTGTGTGTGTGTGTGTGTGTGTGTGTGTGTGTGTGTGTGTGTGTGTGTGTGTGTGTGTGTGTGTGTGTGTGTGTGTGTGTGTGTGTGTGTGTGTGTGTGTGTGTGTGTGTGTGTGTGTGTGTGTGTGTGTGCAGGTGAGTGACTGGATTGAGGAGGTTGGAGAGAGCCGTCTGAGAACGCTCGGAGAGCTGGAGGATTCTCTGGAGCAGCTGCATAGGAAACAGACCCTCTTCAGAGACTTCTACACTGCTGCCTACGTAGGTACCTTTGACTGACTGACTGACTTGCTGGCTGACTGGCTGGCTGTCTCTCTCTCCCGCTACACTGCTGCCTACGTAGGTACCTCTGACTGACTGACTGACTGACTGGTTGACTGGCTGACTGACTGTCTGGCTGACTGACTGACTGGCTGTCTGACTGACTGACTGGCTGACTGACTGGCTGTCTGACTGACTGACTGACTGACTGGCTGACTGACTGACTGACTGGCTGACTGGCTGGCTGTCTCTCTCTCCCGCTACACTGCTGCCTACGTAGGTACCTCTGACTGACTGACTGACTGACTGGTTGACTGGCTGACTGACTGTCTGGCTGACTGACTGACTGACTGGCTGTCTGACTGACTGGCTGTCTGACTGACATCCACGGTTACATGTCATGTATGTAGGCTATGGGATCGTGCACAGACACAATGCACACAAACACTAAATACGTCCTCCATGCTAACAACCACATTATAATGCTAATACTAGCTAGTATTGACATTATAATTAAATCACAATGGATTAGTTTCCATGAAACAGCCGCCTGTCAATTAGCTGCCGACTTAGTGCAGTGTCCTTAGCTAGCTTAGCTATGTTGCGCTAGCTAGCGAATATGCTAACGTTCGTTAGCTAAACATTTGGCTATGGGCTGCCGCTGGCAGTATGGGATCATGGAAAGTGAATGCAGTTGTTTTTTTAGTTATCTATCTGTGGGATCTGGCTGTTATCTACAGGGGCTTTATACAAAATAGCAACATTAGCGCAGCTAGCTAGATAGCTAGATAACATTGGAATCTAGACCATAAGCTAAGCTAATAACACGGACATGCGTTGCCAAACAACACTACTGCCACCTTCAGGTTTGGAGTATTGTAACAAGGCTGAGTGACTGACGACGTCAAGGTCTTTGCTGTGTGAACACAAAAGAGATTGACTGCCGACATTTTGTTCAGAGGTGTTAAAGTAATGTCTTATAGGAGCACTGTAAGGGTTAGAGTTGACTGTCTGTCCTATAGGAGCACTGTAAGGGTTAGAGTTGACTGTCTGTCCTATAGGAGCACTGTAAGGGTTAGAGTTGACTGTCTATTCTGTCCTATAGGAGCACTGTAAGGGTTAGAGTTGACTGTCTGTTCTGTCCTATAGGAGCACTGTAAGGGTTAGAGTTGACTGTCTGTCCTATAGGAGCACTGTAAGGGTTAGAGTTGACTGTCTGTCCTATAGGAGCACTGTAAGGGTTAGAGTTGACTGTCTGTCCTATAGGAGCACTGTAAGGGTTAGAGTTGACTGTCTGTTCTGTCCTATAGGAGCACTGTAAGGGTTAGAGTTGACTGTCTGCCCTATAGGAGCACTGTAAGGGTTAGAGTTGACTGTCTGTCCTATAGGAGCACTGTAAGGGTTAGAGTTGACTGTCTGTTCTGTCCTATAGGAGCACTGTAAGGGTTAGAGTTGACTGTCTGTCCTATAGGAGCACTGTAAGGGTTAGAGTTGACTGTCTGTCCTATAGGAGCACTGTAAGGGTTAGAGTTGACTGTCTGTCCTATAGGAGCACTGTAAGGGTTAGAGTTGACTGTTTGTTCTGTCCTATAGGAACACTGTAAGGGTTAGAGTTGACTGTCTGTCCTATAGGAGCACTGTAAAGGTTAGAGTTGACTGTCTGTTCTGTCCTATAGGAGCACTGTAAGGGTTAGAGTTGACTGTCTGTCCTATAGGAGCACTGTAAGGGTTAGAGTTGACTGTCTGTCCTATAGGAACACTGTAAGGGTTAGAGTTGACTGTCTGTCCTATAGGAGCACTGTAAGGGTTAGAGTTGACTGTCTGTTCTGTCCTATAGGAGCACTGTAAGGGAGGCGAGGCGCTGCTGAAACGTCTAGAACACTGGGAAGACTTGTCGTCAGCCGAGCTGCAGGTGTACGAGGTCAAAGTTCGATCCTTCTGGGTCCACCTGCACGACTTCTCCCAGAGGGTAGAAGACACCAAGACCAACATCGACAAGACCGTACGTCTCTACGAGTTCTTCGACAAGGTAAGAGGAACTGCTATCTCACTGTCTCTCTCTGTCTTTCACTGTCTCTCACCCTGTCTCTCTCTCTCCTTCTCTCTCTCTCTCTCTCTCTCCTTCTCTCTCATTCTCTCTCTCTCACCCTCTCTCTCTCTCTCTCTCTCACCCTCTCTCTCTCTCCTTCTCTCTCTCATTCTCTCTCTATCTCGCCCCCTCTTTCTCTGTCTCAGGCTCTCTCTTTACTGCCTCAGCATCATTCACAAGACTCGGTGTGGCACATGCTATTTCGTTAGGATGTGTTTCATCAGGATCCTTCCATAGGGTTTGTTTCATCAGGATCCTTCCATAGGGTGTGTTTTATCAGGATCCTTCCATAGGGTTTGTTTTATCAGGATCCTTCCATAGGGTTTGTTTTATCAGGTTCCTTCCATAGGGTGTGTTTTATCAGGATCCTTCCATAGGGTTTGTTTTATCAGGATCCTTCCATAGGGTTTGTTTTATCAGGTTCCTTCCATAGGGTGTGTTTCATCAGGATCCTTCCATAGGGTGTGTTTCATCAGGATCCTTCCATAGGGTGTGTTTTATCAGGATCCTTCCATAGGGTGTGTTTTATCAGGATCCTTCCATAGGGTGTGTTTCATCAGGATCCTTCCATAGGGTGTGTTTCATCAGGATCCTTCCATAGGGTGTGTTTCATCAGGATCCTTCCATAGGGTGTGTTTTATCAGGATCCTTCCATAGGGTGTGTTTTATCAGGATCCTTCCATAGGGTGTGTTTTATCAGGATCCTTCCATAGGGTGTGTTTTATCAGGATCCTTCCATAGGGTGTGTTTTATCAGGATCCTTCCATAGGGTGTGTTTCATCAGGATCCTTCCATAGGGTGTGTTTTATCAGGATCCTTCCATAGGGTGTGTTTCATCAGGATCCTTCCATAGGGTGTGTTTTATCAGGATCCTTCCATAGGGTGTGTTTTATCAGGATCCTTCCATAGGGTGTGTTTCATCAGGATCCTTCCATAGGGTGTGTTTCATCAGGATCCTTTGTTCTTTGTTTGACTGTAACTCCTGCAGATGGAAGTATTTCTTGCAGTAAAATGATCCACCAAATGTACATTTTGATTCGGGAACAGTAGTGGAGAAATATGATTTATTTCTTTCAGCATCTAAAGAGGATGTGTAGTTAGCACCTTTACAGACGGTCCCTATCGTTATCAGCATCTAGAGAGAATGTGAATATGTAGTTAGGGACCGTCTGTAAAGGTACCCTCTTTATCAGCATCTAGAGAGAATGTGTAGATAGGGACTGTCTGTAAAGGTGCTATCTTTATCAGCATCTAGAGAGAATGTGAATGTGTAGTTAGCACATTTACAGATGGTCCCTAACTACACATTCACATTCTCTCAAGATACTGATAAAGATAACACATTTTCAGACGATCCCTATCTTTATCAGCATCTAGAGAGAATGTGAATGTGTAGTAAGGGACCGTCTGTAAAGGTGCTATCTTTATCAGCGTCATAAAAGATGATAGTATTTCAAACACATACAATATGCATCCAAGCCGACCTCACATCTGATCAGAAACATGTTGGGTCGTTTTTCACAGCTTTCTATTTTCCTTTCAACCGGTCAAACTGATGCAGAAAATCATTTCCCGTCAGTTATTTTTATTGCATTTTCTCCCTGGTCCCTAATTTTTTAAATGTTGGATCCTTAAAGGAGTGGAGATGACAGAGAGAACTTGACCGATGGGTAAAATGGCTGCCTAAGTATGATCCCCAATCAGAGAAAACGATAGAAAGCTGCCTCTGATTGGCAACCATGCTAGGCCAACAACGAAAAAGAAAACATAGATATACAAAAACTAGAGTACCCTGACCTAACCAAAAATATAGAGAATAAACAGGGATCTCTAAGGTCAGGACGTGACAATGACAGAGAAAACTTGACCGATGTCAACTAGAGTGATTCATTCTATCACGTCATAACATTATTCTGTTGAGCAACAGGGTTTATTTAGTCTTCTAGGGCAACAAGTACTGACAGAAGAGGAGCTGCATGTATCTCATTATAGACAAGTTGACTAATAAATAGCCTTCCACCAAAATGACAGAAATTATAAGCAGAAGTAGGCCCCAAAAAAGCCTGCATCCTGTCCAAACATCTTTCTGCTGTCTCTGACTACCTTACCATGCATTTTCCTATATATTTCACTCTATCACGTATAGACGGGTGGTTACGGATGGGCTATTAGTAATTGTGGGTCTGTGTGGGTGAACAAACAGCAGACCACGCACCTCTAGTGTGTGTGTGTGTGTGTGTGTCTTAGAGCAGTATCAGGAGGGACTGTAGACACACTGTGTTACAAAGAGGTCTCTCAGTGACCTGTGACTTCACTGCCTTGACATACAATTGTCTCTCACCACAGTCATACACACAGAGTGTGTGTGTGTGTGTGAGGTCACGACATTGTCAGTCACTTCCTTGTCTCAGTCAGATCTTAGACAAGGCATACTGTAAGCTCTGAGCTGCTGTAGAGACTTAGACAGAACAAGATCTTAGACAAGGCATACTGTAAGCTCTGTAGAGACTTAAGACAGAACAGGATGTTAGACAAGGCATACTGTAAGCTCTGTAGAGACTTAGACAGAACAGGATGTTAGACAAGTTAACCAACTCCATAAACATTAACCAGTAGAGAGGTCTTATCTGTCGGTCCTCAATTTAAACTCGTTAACAGTCTGCTGAAGAAAATGTCTGACTTGACAAACCTGTTCCAGGGTTTGACTTTGAACTCGGTATAGATGATGTGATTAACCCGGTTGAACCCCTGAACTGGCCAGGTGTATTTGACTTTACGGTAGCCTTCTCATACGGTATAATACTGAGTCAGTTCAACCAACCGTCTGTTGTCTCTCCAGAGCCAATACTCTCAGACACTAAAATATCAGCAGCCCTCTATCAATGTTTATCACTCAGTGTCCAGTCAGTCAGCCAGCCAGTCAGCCAGCCAGCCAGCCAGCCAGTCAGTCAGCTAGCCAGTCAGTCAGTCAGCCAGCCAGTCAGTCAGTCAGCCGGTCAGTCAGTCAGCCAGTCAGCCGGTCAGTCAGTCAGTCAGCCAGCCAGCCAAGCTGGTCGTCTGTTGTCTCTCCAGAGCCAATACTCTCAGACACTAAAATATCAGCAGCCCTCTATCAATGTTTATCACTCAGTGTCCAGCCAGCCAGCCAGTCAGCCAGTCAGTCAGCCAGTCAGCTAGCCAGCCAGTCAGTCAGTCAGCCAAGCTTGTCGTCTGTTGTCTCTCCAGAGCCAATACTCTCAGACACTAAAATATCAGCAGCCCTCTATCAATGTTTATCGCTCAGTGTCCAGTCAGTCAGCCAGCCAGCCAGTCAGCCGGTCAGTCAGCCAGCTAGCCAGCCAGTCAGCCAGCCAGCCAGCCAGCTAGCTAGCCAGCCAGCCAGCCAGCCATCCAGCCAGCCAGTCACCCCTCCAGTCACAGCTGCTAACTACAACTACATTCTCCACCAGTCTCCATGGATGTGTTCCAAATGGCACCCTGTTCCCTCTAGGTCTCTGGTGAAAAGTAGTGCACTATATAGGGAATAGGGCTCTGGTCTATAGTAGTGCACTATATAGGGAATAGGGTGCCATAGGGCTCTGGTCTAAAGTAGTGCACTATATAGGGAATAGGGTGGTATATGGGATGATGTCTCTCTCTCTGCAGACAGACAGTCCCTCTCTCTCTCAGGGTCAGCAGCCATGGCTACAGCCCACAACAGCTGTCCTCCCTACAGAATGATCAGTATCACATTTACAGATTAGCATAATCATAGCACCCCTCCCACCTTGTTCTCCCCCCTCCTCTCTTCCTCCCCTCAAACCACAGCAGAGTGACCCCAGTGTGGGTGTTAGCAGAGCTACACTATCTCCTACCATCTGTTGACATATTGAGCTGGTAGCTGTGTTAATGTTAACCATATTGAGCTGTTAGCTGTGTTAATGTTAACCATATTGAGCTGTTAGCTGTGTTAATGTTAACCATATTGAGCTGTTAGCTGTGTTAATGTAAATCATATCGAGCTGGTAGCTGTTAGCTGTGTTAATGTTAACAATATTGAGCTTTTAGCTGTGTTAATGTTAACCATATTGAGCTGTTAGCTGGGTTAATGTTAACCATATTGAGCTGTTAGCTGGGTTAATGTTAACCATATTGAGCTGGTAACTGTTAGCTGTGTTAATGTAAATCATATTGAGCTGGTAGCTGTTAGCTGTGTTAATGTTAACTATATTGAGCTGTTAGCTGTGTTAATGTTAACCATATTGAGCTGCTAGCTGTTAGCTGTGTTAATGTTAGCCATATTGAGCTGCTAGCTGTTAGCTGTGTTAATGTAAATCATATTGAGCTGGTAGCTGTTAGCTGTATTAATGTTAACAATATTGAGCTGTTAGCTGTGTTAATGTTAATCATATTGAGCTGTTAGCTGTGTTAATGTGAATCATATTGAGCTGTTAGCTGTGTTAATGTAAATCATATTGAGCTGTTAGCTGTGTTAATGTTAACCATATTGAGCTGGTAACTGTTAGCTGTGTTAATGTTAATCATATTGAGCTGGTAGCTGTTAGCTGTGTTAATGTTAACCATATTGAGCTGTTAGCTGTGTTAATGTTAACCATATTGAGCTGTTAGCTGTTAGCTGTGTTAATGTGAATTATATTGAGCTGTTAGCTGTTAGCTGTGTTAATGTTAACCATATTAAGCTGCTAGCTGTGTTAATGTTAACCATATTGAGCTGTTAGCTGTGTTAATGTTAATCATATTGAGCTGGTAACTGCTAGCTGTGTTAATGTTAATCATATTGAGCTGGTAGCTGTGTTAATGTAAATCATATTGAGCTGTTAGTTGTGTTAATGTTAATCATATTGAGCTGTTAGCTGTGTTAATGTAAATCATATTGAGCCGTTAGGTGTGTTAATGTTAACCATATTGAGCTGTTAGCTGTGTTAATGTTAACCATATTGAGCTGGTAGCTGTTAGCTGTGTTAATGTTAACCATATTGAGCTGTTAGCTGTGTTAATGTTAGCTGTCCCTAAGTTTGTTCTATTCACTGCTTTAGCACACTCTGCCAACCCGGATGTTCTAGCTGTGTCTGAATCCTGGCTTAGGAAGACCACCAAAAATTCTGAAGTTTTAATTCCAAACTACAACATTTTCAGACAAGATAGAACTGCCAAAGGGGGCGGTGTTGCAATTTACTGCAAAGATAGCCTGCAGAGTTCTGTCCTACTATCCAGGTCTGTACCCAAACAATTTGAACTTCTACTTTTAAAAATCCACCTCTCTAAAAACAAGTCTCTCACCGTTGCCGCCTGCTATAGACCACCCTCTGCCCCCAGCTGTGCTCTGGACACCATATGTGAACTGATTGCCCCCCATCTATCTTCAGAGTTCGTGCTGCTAGGCGACCTAAACTGGAACATGCTTAACACCCCAGCCATCCTACAATCTAAACTTGATGCCCTCAATCTCACACAAATAATCAATGAACCTACCAGGTACCTCCCCAAAACCTTAAACACGGGCACCCTCATAGATATCATCCTAACCAACTTCCCCTCTAAATACACCTCTGCTGTCTTCAACCAAGATCTCAGCGATCACTGCCTCATTGCCTGCATCCGTAATGGGTCAGCGGTCAAACGACCTCCACTCATCACTGTAAAACGCTCCCTGAAACACTTCTGCGAGCAGGCCTTTCTAATCGACCTGGCCGGGGTATCCTGGAAGGATATTGATCTCATCCCGTCAGTAGAGGATGCCTGGATATTTTTTAAAAATGCCTTCCTAACCATCTTAAATAAACATGCCCCATTCAAGAAATTTAGAACCAGGAACAGATATAGCCCTTGGTTCTCCCCAGACCTGACTGCCCTTAACCAACACAAAAACATCCTATGGCGTTCTGCACTAGCATCGAACAGCCCCCGTGATATGCAGCTGTTCAGGGAAGCTAGAAATCATTATACACAGGCAGTTAGAAAAGCCAAGGCTAGCTTTTTCAAGCAGAAATTTGCTTCCTGCAACACTAACTCAAAAAAGTTCTGGGACACTGTAAAGTCCATGGAGAATAAGAACACCTCCTCCCAGCTGCCCACTGCATTGAAGATAGGAAACACTGTCACCACTGATAAATCCACCATAATTGAGAATTTCAATAAGCATTTTTCTACGGCTGGCCATGCTTTCCACCTGGCTACTCCTACCCCGGACAACAGCACTGCACCCCCAACAGCAACTCGCCCAAGCCTTCCCCATTTCTCCTTCTCCCAAATCCATTCAGCTGATGTTCTGAAAGAGCTGCAAAATCTGGACCCCTACAAATCAGCCGGGCTAGACAATCTGGACCCTTTCTTTCTAAAATTATCTGCCGAAATTGTTGCCACCCCTATTACTAGCCTGTTCAACCTCTCTTTCGTGTCGTCTGAGATTCCCAAAGATTGGAAAGCAGCTGCGGTCATCCCCCTCTTCAAAGGGGGGGACACTCTTGACCCAAACTGCTACAGACCTATATCTATCCTACCGTGCCTTTCTAAGGTCTTCGAAAGCCAAGTCAACAAACAGATTACCGACCATTTCGAATCTCACCATACCTTCTCTGCTATGCAATCTGGTTTCAGAGCTGGTCATGGCTGCACCTCAGCCACGCTCAAGGTCCTAAACGATATCTTAACCGCCATCGATAAGAAACATTACTGTGCAGCCGTATTCATTGATCTGGCCAAGGCTTTCGACTCTGTCAATCACCATATCCTCATCGGCAGACTCGACAGCCTTGGTTTCTCAAATGATTGCCTCGCCTGGTTCACCAACTACTTCTCTGATAGAGTTCAGTGTGTCAAATCGGAGGGTCTGCTGTCCGGACCTCTGGCAGTCTCTATGGGGGTGCCACAGGGTTCAATTCTTGGACCGACTCTCTTCTCTGTATACATCAATGAGGTCGCTCTTGCTGCTGGTGAGTCCCTGATCCACCTCTACGCAGACGACACCATTCTGTATACTTCCGGCCCTTCTTTGGACACTGTGTTAACAACCCTCCAGGCAAGCTTCAATGCCATACAACTCTCCTTCCGTGGCCTCCAATTGCTCTTAAATACAAGTAAAACTAAATGCATGCTCTTCAACCGATCGCTACCTGCACCTACCCGCCTGTCCAACATCACTACTCTGGACGGCTCTGACTTAGAATACGTGGACAACTACAAATACTTAGGTGTCTGGTTAGACTGTAAACTCTCCTTCCAGACCCATATCAAACATCTCCAATCCAAAGTTAAATCTAGAATTGGCTTCCTATTTCGCAACAAAGCATCCTTCACTCATGCTGCCAAACATACCCTTGTAAAACTGACCATCCTACCAATCCTCGACTTTGGCGATGTCATTTACAAAATAGCCTCCAATACCCTACTCAACAAATTGGATGCAGTCTATCACAGTGCAATCCGTTTTATCACCAAAGCCCCATATACTACCCACCATTGCGACCTGTACGCTCTCGTTGGCTGGCCCTCGCTTCATACTCGTCGCCAAACCCACTGGCTCCATGTCATCTACAAGACCCTGCTAGGTAAAGTCCCCCCTTATCTCAGCTCGCTGGTCACCATAGCATCTCCCACCTGTAGCACACGCTCCAGCAGGTATCTCTCTCTAGTCACCCCCAAAACCAATTCTTTCTTTGGCCGCCTCTCCTTCCAGTTCTCTGCTGCCAATGACTGGAACGAACTACAAAAATCTCTGAAACTGGAAACACTTATCTCCCTCACTAGCTTTAAGCACCAACTGTCAGAGCAGCTCACAGATTACTGCACCTGTACATAGCCCACCTATAATTTAGCCCAAACAACTACCTCTTTCCCAACTGTATTTAATTTTAATTTATTTATTTATTTTGCTCCTTTGCACCCCATTATCTTTTTATTTCTACTTTGCACATTCGTCCATTGCAAAACTACCATTCCAGTATTTTACTTGCTATATTGTATTTACTTTGCCATCATGGCCTTTTTTGCCTTTACCTCCCTTCTCACCTCATTTGCTCACATTGTATATAGACTTGTTTATACTGCATTATTGACTGTATGTTTGTTTTTACTCCATGTGTAACTCTGTGTCGTTTTATCTGTCGAACTGCTTTGCTTTATCTTGGCCAGGTCGCAATTGTAAATGAGAACTTGTTCTCAACTTGCCTACCTGGTTAAATAAAGGTAAAATAAAAAAAATAAATAAAAAATATTGAGCTGTTAGCTGTGTTAATGTTAATCATATTGAGCTGTTAGCTGTGTTAATGTAAATCATATTGAGCCATTAGGTGTGTTAATGTTAACCATATTGAGCTGTTAGCTGTGTTAATGTTAACCATATTGAGCTGTTAGCTGTTAGCTGTGTTAATGTTAACCATATTGAGCTGGTAGCTGTTAGCTGTGTTAATGTGAATTATATTGAGCTGTTAGCTGTGTTAATGTTAACCATATTAAGCTGCTAGCTGTGTTAATGTTAACCATATTAAGCTGTTAGCTGTGTTAATGTTAATCATATTGAGCTGGTAACTGCTAGCTGTGTTAATGTTAATCATATTGAGCTGGTAGCTGTGTTAATGTTAGCCATATTGAGCTGTTAGTTGTGTTAATGTTAATCATATTGAGCTGTTAGCTGTGTTAATGTAAATCATATTGAGCCGTTAGGTGTGTTAATGTTAATCATATTGAGCTGTTAGCTGTGTTAATGTAAATCATATTGAACCGTTAGGTGTGTTAATGTTAACCATATTGAGCTGTTAGCTGTGTTAATGTTAACCATATTGAGCTGTTAGCTGTTAGCTGTGTTAATGTTAACCATATTGAGCTGTTCGCTGTGTTAATGCTAATCATATTGAGCTGTTAGCTGTGTTAATGTTAATCATATTGAGCTGTTAGCTGTGTTAATGTAAATCATATTGAGCCATTAGGTGTGTTAATGTTAATCATATTGAGCTGTTAGCTGTGTTAATGTAAATCATATTGAGCCGTTAGGTGTGTTAATGTTAACTATATTGAGCTGTTAGCTGTGTTAATGTTAACCATATTGAGCTGTTAGCTGTTAGCTGTGTTAATGTGAATTATATTGAGCTGTTAGCTGTGTTAATGTTAACCATATTAAGCTGCTAGCTGTGTTAATGTTAACCATATTGAGCTGTTAGCTATGTTAATGTTAATCATATTGAGCTGGTAACTGCTAGCTGTGTTAATGTTAATCATATTGAGCTGGTAGCTGTGTTAATGTTAGCCATATTGAGCTGTTAGTTGTGTTAATGTTAATCATATTGAGCTGTTAGCTGTGTTAATGTAAATCATATTGAGCCGTTAGGTGTGTTAATGTTAATCATATTGAGCTGTTAGCTGTGTTAATGTAAATCATATTGAACCGTTAGGTGTGTTAATGTTAACCATATTGAGCTGTTAGCTGTTAGCTGTGTTAATGTTAACCATATTAAGCTGCTAGCTGTGTTAATGTAAATCATATTGAGCTGCTAGCTGTGTTAATGTGAATCATATTGAGCTGCTAGCTGTGTTAATGTTAACCATATTAAGCTGCTAGCTGTGTTAATGTAAATCATATTGAGCTGCTAGCTGTGTTAATGTAAATCATATTGAGCTGCTAGCTGTGTTAATGTTAACCATATTGAGCTGTTAGCTGTGTTAATGTTAACCTTATTGAGCTGTTAGCTGTGTTAATGTTAACCTTATTGAGCTGTTAGCTGTGTTAATGTTAACCTTATTGAGCTGTTAGCTGTTAGCTGTGTTAATGTTAACCACATTGAGCTGCTAGCTGTGTTAATGTAAATCATATTGAGCTGCTAGCTGTGTTAATGTAAATCATATTGAGCTGCTAGCTGTGTTAATGTTAACCACATTGAGCTGCTAGCTGCTAGCTGTGTTAATGTAAATCATATTGAGCTGCTAGCTGTGTTAATGTGAATTATATTGAGCTGTTAGCTGTGTTAATGTTAACCATATTAAGCTGCTAGCTGTGTTAATGTTAACCATATTGAGCTGTTAGCTGTGTTAATGTTAACCACATTGAGCTGCTAGCTGTTAGCTGTGTTAATGTTAACCATATTGAGCTGCTAGCTGTGTTAATGTTAACCATATTGAGCTGCTAGCTGTTAGCTGTGTTAATGTTAACCATATTGAGCTGTTAGCTGTGTTAATGTTAACCACATTGAGCTGCTAGCTGTTAGCTGTGTTAATGTTAACCATATTAAGCTGCTAGCTGTGTTAATGTAAATCATATTGAGCTGCTAGCTGTGTTAATGTTAACCATATTGAGCTGCTAGCTGTGTTAATGTAAATCATATTGAGCTGCTAGCTGTGTTAATGTTAACCATATTGAGCTGCTAGCTGTGTTAATGTTAACCATATTGAGCTGCTAGCTGTGTTAATGTTAACCACATTGAGCTGTTAGCTGCTAGCTGTGTTAATGTTAACCACATTGAGCTGCTAGCTGCTAGCTGTGTTAATGTTAACCATATTGAGCTGCTAGCTGCTAGCTGTGTTAATGTAAATCATATTGAGCTGCTAGCTGTTAGCTGTGTTAATGTTAACCATATTGAGCTGCTAGCTGTGTTAATGTTAACCACATTGAGCTGCTAGCTGTGTTAATGTTAACCATATTGAGCTGCTAGCTGTTAGCTGTGTTAATGTAAATCATATTGAGCTGTTAGCTGTGTTAATGTTAACCACATTGAGCTGCTAGCTGTGTTAATGTTAACCACATTGAGCTGTTAGCTGTTAGCTGTGTTAATGTTAACCACATTGAGCTGCTAGCTGTGTTAATGTTAACCATATTGAGCTGCTAGCTGTGTTAATGTTAACCATATTGAGCTGTTAGCTGTGTTAATGTTAACCATATTGAGCTGTTAGCTGTTAGCTGTGTTAATGTTAACCACATTGAGCTGTTAGCTGTTAGCTGTGTTAATGTTAACCACATTGAGCTGCTAGCTGTGTTAATGTTAACCATATTGAGCTGCTAGCTGTGTTAATGTTAACCATATTGAGCTGCTAGCTGTGTTAATGTTAACCACATTGAGCTGCTAGCTGTTAGCTGTGTTAATGTTAACCATATTGAGCTGCTAGCTGTGTTAATGTTAACCACATTGAGCTGTTAGCTGTGTTAATGTTAATCATATTGAGCTGTTAGCTGTGTTAATGTTAACCACATTGAGCTGCTAGCTGCTAGCTGTGTTAATGTAAATCATATTGAGCTGCTAGCTGTGTTAATGTTAATCATATTGAGCTGTTAGCTGTGTTAATGTTAATCATATTGAGCTGTTAGCTGTGTTAATGTAAATCATATTGAGCCATTAGGTGTGTTAATGTTAACCATATTGAGCTGTTAGCTGTGTTAATGTTAACCATATTGAGCTGTTAGCTGTTAGCTGTGTTAATGTTAACCATATTGAGCTGGTAGCTGTTAGCTGTGTTAATGTGAATTATATTGAGCTGTTAGCTGTGTTAATGTTAACCATATTAAGCTGCTAGCTGTGTTAATGTTAACCATATTAAGCTGTTAGCTGTGTTAATGTTAATCATATTGAGCTGGTAACTGCTAGCTGTGTTAATGTTAATCATATTGAGCTGGTAGCTGTGTTAATGTTAGCCATATTGAGCTGTTAGTTGTGTTAATGTTAATCATATTGAGCTGTTAGCTGTGTTAATGTAAATCATATTGAGCCGTTAGGTGTGTTAATGTTAATCATATTGAGCTGTTAGCTGTGTTAATGTAAATCATATTGAACCGTTAGGTGTGTTAATGTTAACCATATTGAGCTGTTAGCTGTGTTAATGTTAACCATATTGAGCTGTTAGCTGTTAGCTGTGTTAATGTTAACCATATTGAGCTGTTCGCTGTGTTAATGCTAATCATATTGAGCTGTTAGCTGTGTTAATGTTAATCATATTGAGCTGTTAGCTGTGTTAATGTAAATCATATTGAGCCATTAGGTGTGTTAATGTTAATCATATTGAGCTGTTAGCTGTGTTAATGTAAATCATATTGAGCCGTTAGGTGTGTTAATGTTAACTATATTGAGCTGTTAGCTGTGTTAATGTTAACCATATTGAGCTGTTAGCTGTTAGCTGTGTTAATGTGAATTATATTGAGCTGTTAGCTGTGTTAATGTTAACCATATTAAGCTGCTAGCTGTGTTAATGTTAACCATATTGAGCTGTTAGCTATGTTAATGTTAATCATATTGAGCTGGTAACTGCTAGCTGTGTTAATGTTAATCATATTGAGCTGGTAGCTGTGTTAATGTTAGCCATATTGAGCTGTTAGTTGTGTTAATGTTAATCATATTGAGCTGTTAGCTGTGTTAATGTAAATCATATTGAGCCGTTAGGTGTGTTAATGTTAATCATATTGAGCTGTTAGCTGTGTTAATGTAAATCATATTGAACCGTTAGGTGTGTTAATGTTAACCATATTGAGCTGTTAGCTGTTAGCTGTGTTAATGTTAACCATATTAAGCTGCTAGCTGTGTTAATGTAAATCATATTGAGCTGCTAGCTGTGTTAATGTGAATCATATTGAGCTGCTAGCTGTGTTAATGTTAACCATATTAAGCTGCTAGCTGTGTTAATGTAAATCATATTGAGCTGCTAGCTGTGTTAATGTAAATCATATTGAGCTGCTAGCTGTGTTAATGTTAACCATATTGAGCTGTTAGCTGTGTTAATGTTAACCTTATTGAGCTGTTAGCTGTGTTAATGTTAACCTTATTGAGCTGTTAGCTGTGTTAATGTTAACCTTATTGAGCTGTTAGCTGTTAGCTGTGTTAATGTTAACCACATTGAGCTGCTAGCTGTGTTAATGTAAATCATATTGAGCTGCTAGCTGTGTTAATGTAAATCATATTGAGCTGCTAGCTGTGTTAATGTTAACCACATTGAGCTGCTAGCTGCTAGCTGTGTTAATGTAAATCATATTGAGCTGCTAGCTGTGTTAATGTGAATTATATTGAGCTGTTAGCTGTGTTAATGTTAACCATATTAAGCTGCTAGCTGTGTTAATGTTAACCATATTGAGCTGTTAGCTGTGTTAATGTTAACCACATTGAGCTGCTAGCTGTTAGCTGTGTTAATGTTAACCATATTGAGCTGCTAGCTGTGTTAATGTTAACCATATTGAGCTGCTAGCTGTTAGCTGTGTTAATGTTAACCATATTGAGCTGTTAGCTGTGTTAATGTTAACCACATTGAGCTGCTAGCTGTTAGCTGTGTTAATGTTAACCATATTAAGCTGCTAGCTGTGTTAATGTAAATCATATTGAGCTGCTAGCTGTGTTAATGTTAACCATATTGAGCTGCTAGCTGTGTTAATGTAAATCATATTGAGCTGCTAGCTGTGTTAATGTTAACCATATTGAGCTGCTAGCTGTGTTAATGTTAACCATATTGAGCTGCTAGCTGTGTTAATGTTAACCACATTGAGCTGTTAGCTGCTAGCTGTGTTAATGTTAACCACATTGAGCTGCTAGCTGCTAGCTGTGTTAATGTTAACCATATTGAGCTGCTAGCTGCTAGCTGTGTTAATGTAAATCATATTGAGCTGCTAGCTGTTAGCTGTGTTAATGTTAACCATATTGAGCTGCTAGCTGTGTTAATGTTAACCACATTGAGCTGCTAGCTGTGTTAATGTTAACCATATTGAGCTGCTAGCTGTTAGCTGTGTTAATGTAAATCATATTGAGCTGTTAGCTGTGTTAATGTTAACCACATTGAGCTGCTAGCTGTGTTAATGTTAACCACATTGAGCTGTTAGCTGTTAGCTGTGTTAATGTTAACCACATTGAGCTGCTAGCTGTGTTAATGTTAACCATATTGAGCTGCTAGCTGTGTTAATGTTAACCATATTGAGCTGTTAGCTGTGTTAATGTTAACCATATTGAGCTGTTAGCTGTTAGCTGTGTTAATGTTAACCACATTGAGCTGTTAGCTGTTAGCTGTGTTAATGTTAACCACATTGAGCTGCTAGCTGTGTTAATGTTAACCATATTGAGCTGCTAGCTGTGTTAATGTTAACCATATTGAGCTGCTAGCTGTGTTAATGTTAACCACATTGAGCTGCTAGCTGTTAGCTGTGTTAATGTTAACCATATTGAGCTGCTAGCTGTGTTAATGTTAACCACATTGAGCTGTTAGCTGTGTTAATGTTAATCATATTGAGCTGTTAGCTGTGTTAATGTTAACCACATTGAGCTGCTAGCTGCTAGCTGTGTTAATGTAAATCATATTGAGCTGCTAGCTGTGTTAATGTTAACCACATTGAGCTGCTAGCTGTGTTAATGTTAACCATATTGAGCTGTTAGCTGTTAGCTGTGTTAATGTTAACCACATTGAGCTGCTAGCTGTGTTAATGTAAATCATATTGAGCTGTTAGCTGTGTTAATGTTAATCATATTGAGCTGTTAGCTGTGTTAATGTTAACCACATTGAGCTGCTAGCTGTGTTAATGTAAATCATATTGAGCTGCTAGCTGTGTTAATGTTAACCACATTGAGCTGTTAGCTGTTAGCTGTGTTAATGTTAACCACATTGAGCTGCTAGCTGCTAGCTGTGTTAATGTTAACCACATTGAGCTGCTAGCTGCTAGCTGTGTTAATGTTAACCACATTGAGCTGCTAGCTGTGTTAATGTTAACCACATTGAGCTGCTAGCTGCTAGCTGTGTTAATGTTAACCACATTGAGCTGCTAGCTGCTAGCTGTGTTAATGTTAACCACATTGAGCTGCTAGCTGCTAGCTGTGTTAATGTTAACCACATTGAGCTGCTAGCTGTGTTAATGTTAACCACATTGAGCTGCTAGCTGCTAGCTGTGTTAATGTTAACCACATTGAGCTGCTAGCTGTGTTAATGTTAACCACATTGAGCTGCTAGCTGTGTTAATGTTAACCACATTGAGCTGCTAGCTGTTAGCTGTGTTAATGTTAACCACATTGAGCTGCTAGCTGTGTTAATGTTAACCACATTGAGCTGCTAGCTGTGTTAATGTTAACCACATTGAGCTGCTAGCTGTGTTAATGTTAACCACATTGAGCTGTTAGCTGTGTTAATGTTAACCACATTGAGCTGTTAGCTGTTAGCTGTGTTAATGTTAATCATATTGAGCTGTTAGCTGTGTTAATGTTAACCACATTGAGCTGCTAGCTGCTAGCTGTGTTAATGTAAATCATATTGAGCTGCTAGCTGTGTTAATGTTAACCGCATTGAGCTGCTAGCTGTGTTAATGTTAACCATATTGAGCTGTTAGCTGTTAGCTGTGTTAATGTTAACCACATTGAGCTGCTAGCTGTGTTAATGTAAATCATATTGAGCTGTTAGCTGTGTTAATGTTAATCATATTGAGCTGTTAGCTGTGTTAATGTTAACCACATTGAGCTGCTAGCTGCTAGCTGTGTTAATGTAAATCATATTGAGCTGCTAGCTGTGTTAATGTTAACCACATTGAGCTGTTAGCTGTTAGCTGTGTTAATGTTAACCACATTGAGCTGCTAGCTGCTAGCTGTGTTAATGTTAACCACATTGAGCTGCTAGCTGTGTTAATGTTAACCACATTGAGCTGCTAGCTGTGTTAATGTTAACCACATTGAGCTGCTAGCTGCTAGCTGTGTTAATGTTAACCACATTGAGCTGCTAGCTGCTAGCTGTGTTAATGTTAACCACATTGAGCTGCTAGCTGCTAGCTGTGTTAATGTTAACCACATTGAGCTGCTAGCTGTGTTAATGTTAACCACATTGAGCTGCTAGCTGCTAGCTGTGTTAATGTTAACCACATTGAGCTGCTAGCTGTGTTAATGTTAACCACATTGAGCTGCTAGCTGTGTTAATGTTAACCACATTGAGCTGCTAGCTGTGTTAATGTTAACCACATTGAGCTGCTAGCTGTGTTAATGTTAACCACATTGAGCTGCTAGCTGCTAGCTGTGTTAATGTTAACCACATTGAGCTGCTAGCTGCTAGCTGTGTTAATGTTAACCACATTGAGCTGCTAGCTGCTAGCTGTGTTAATGTTAACCACATTGAGCTGCTAGCTGTGTTAATGTTAACCACATTGAGCTGCTAGCTGCTAGCTGTGTTAATGTTAACCACATTGAGCTGCTAGCTGTGTTAATGTTAACCACATTGAGCTGCTAGCTGTGTTAATGTTAACCACATTGAGCTGCTAGCTGTGTTAATGTTAACCACATTGAGCTGCTAGCTGTGTTAATGTTAACCACATTGAGCTGCTAGCTGTGTTAATGTTAACCACATTGAGCTGTTAGCTGTTAGCTGTGTTAATGTTAACCACATTGAGCTGTTAGCTGTTAGCTGTGTTAATGTTAATCATATTGAGCTGTTAGCTGTGTTAATGTTAACCACATTGAGCTGCTAGCTGCTAGCTGTGTTAATGTAAATCATATTGAGCTGCTAGCTGTGTTAATGTTAACCGCATTGAGCTGCTAGCTGTGTTAATGTTAACCATATTGAGCTGTTAGCTGTTAGCTGTGTTAATGTTAACCACATTGAGCTGCTAGCTGTGTTAATGTAAATCATATTGAGCTGTTAGCTGTGTTAATGTTAATCATATTGAGCTGTTAGCTGTGTTAATGTTAACCACATTGAGCTGCTAGCTGCTAGCTGTGTTAATGTAAATCATATTGAGCTGCTAGCTGTGTTAATGTTAACCACATTGAGCTGTTAGCTGTTAGCTGTGTTAATGTTAACCACATTGAGCTGCTAGCTGCTAGCTGTGTTAATGTTAACCACATTGAGCTGCTAGCTGTGTTAATGTTAACCACATTGAGCTGCTAGCTGTGTTAATGTTAACCACATTGAGCTGCTAGCTGCTAGCTGTGTTAATGTTAACCACATTGAGCTGCTAGCTGCTAGCTGTGTTAATGTTAACCACATTGAGCTGCTAGCTGCTAGCTGTGTTAATGTTAACCACATTGAGCTGCTAGCTGTGTTAATGTTAACCACATTGAGCTGCTAGCTGCTAGCTGTGTTAATGTTAACCACATTGAGCTGCTAGCTGTGTTAATGTTAACCACATTGAGCTGCTAGCTGTGTTAATGTTAACCACATTGAGCTGCTAGCTGTGTTAATGTTAACCACATTGAGCTGCTAGCTGTGTTAATGTTAACCACATTGAGCTGCTAGCTGCTAGCTGTGTTAATGTTAACCACATTGAGCTGCTAGCTGCTAGCTGTGTTAATGTTAACCACATTGAGCTGCTAGCTGCTAGCTGTGTTAATGTTAACCACATTGAGCTGCTAGCTGTGTTAATGTTAACCACATTGAGCTGCTAGCTGCTAGCTGTGTTAATGTTAACCACATTGAGCTGCTAGCTGTGTTAATGTTAACCACATTGAGCTGCTAGCTGTGTTAATGTTAACCACATTGAGCTGCTAGCTGTGTTAATGTTAACCACATTGAGCTGCTAGCTGTGTTAATGTTAACCACATTGAGCTGCTAGCTGTGTTAATGTTAACCACATTGAGCTGTTAGCTGTTAGCTGTGTTAATGTTAACCATATTGAGCTGTTAGCTGTTAGCTGTGTTAATGTTAACCATATTGAGCTGTTAGCTGTTAGCTGTGTCAATGTAAATCAAAAGGCACAGACAACAGAGACACAACACACTGGTCCCAGATCAGCCCAGCCTGAAGGAACCTGACTGGGTTTGGTATTATCTTCCACTAGCCTGGTCCCAGATCAGCCCAGCCTGAAGGAACCTGACTGGGTTTGGTATTATCTTCCACTAGCCTGGTCCCAGATCAGCCCAGCCTGAAGGAACTTGACTGGGTTTGGTATTATCTTCCACTAGCCTGGTCCCAGATCAGCCCAGCCTGAAGGAACCTGACTGGGTTTGGTATTATCTTCCACTAGCCTGGTCCCAGATCAGCCCAGCCTGAAGGAACCTGACTGGGTTTGGTATTATCTTCCACTAGCCTGGTCCCAGATCAGCCCAGCCTGAAGGAACCTGACTGGGTTTGGTATTATCTTCCACTAGCCTGGTCCCAGATCAGCCCAGCCTGAAGGAACCTGACTGGGTTTGGTATTATCTTCCACTAGCCTGGTCCCAGATCAGCCCAGCCTGAAGGAACCTGACTGGGTTTGGTATTATCTTCCACTAGCCTGGTCCCAGATCAGCCCAGCCTGAAGGAACCTGACTGGGTTTGGTATTATCTTCCACTAGCCTGGTCCCAGATCAGCCCAGCCTGAAGGAACCTGACTGGGTTTGGTATTATCTTCCACTAGCCTGGTCCCAGATCAGCCCAGCCTGAAGGAACCTGACTGGGTTTGGTATTATCTTCCACTAGCCTGGTCCCAGATCAGCCCAGCCTGAAGGAACCTGACTGGGTTTGGTATTATCTTCCACTAGCCTGGTCCCAGATCAGCCCAGCCTGAAGGAACCTGACTGGGTTTGGTATTATCTTCCACTAGCCTGGTCCCAGATCAGCCCAGCCTGAAGGAACCTGACTGGGTTTGGTATTATCTTCCACTAGCCTGGTCCCAGATCAGCCCAGCCTGAAGGAACCTGACTGGGTTTGGTATTATCTTCCACTAGCCTGGTCCCAGATCAGCCCAGCCTGAAGGAACCTGACTGGGTTTGGTATTATCTTCCACTAGCCTGGTCCCAGATCAGCCCAGCCTGAAGGAACCTGACTGGGTTTGGTATTATCTTCCACTAGCCTGGTCCCAGATCAGCCCAGCCTGAAGGAACCTGACTGGGTTTGGTATTATCTTCCACTAGCCTGGTCCCAGATCAGCCCAGCCTGAAGGAACCTGACTGGGTTTGGTATTATCTTCCACTAGCCTGGTCCCAGATCAGCCCAGCCTGAAGGAACCTGACTGGGTTTGGTATTATCTTCCACTAGCCTGGTCCCAGATCAGCCCAGCCTGAAGGAACCTGACTGGGTTTGGTATTATCTTCCACTAGCCTGGTCCCAGATCAGCCCAGCCTGAAGGAACCTGACTGGGTTTGGTATTATCTTCCACTAGCCTGGTCCCAGATCAGCCCAGCCTGAAGGAACCTGACTGGGTTTGGTATTATCTTCCACTAGCCTGGTCCCAGATCAGCCCAGCCTGAAGGAACCTGACTGGGTTTGGTATTATCTTCCACTAGCCTGGTCCCAGATCAGCCCAGCCTGAAGGAACCTGACTGGGTTTGGTATTAACTTCCACTAGCCTGGTCCCAGATCAGCCCAGCCTGAAGGAACCTGACTGGGTTTGGTATTATCTTCCACTAGCCTGGTCCCAGATCAGCCCAGCCTGAAGGAACCTGACTGGGTTTGGTATTAACTTCCACTAGCCTGGTCCCAGATCAGCCCAGCCTGAAGGAACCTGACTGGGTTTGGTATTAACTTCCACTAGCCTGGTCCCAGATCAGCCCAGCCTGAAGGAACTTGACTGGGTTTGGTATTATCTTCCACTAGCCTGGTCCCAGATCAGCCCAGCCTGAAGGAACCTGACTGGGTTTGGTATTATCTTCCACTAGCCTGGTCCCAGATCAGCCCAGCCTGAAGGAACTTGACTGGGTTTGGTATTATCTTCCACTAGCCTGGTCCCAGATCAGCCCAGCCTGAAGGAACCTGACTGGGTTTGGTATTATCTTCCACTAGCCTGGTCCCAGATCAGCCCAGCCTGAAGGAACCTGACTGGGTTTGGTATTATCTTCCACTAGCCTGGTCCCAGATCAGCCCAGCCTGAAGGAACTTGACTGGGTTTGGTATTATCTTCCACTAGCCTGGTCCCAGATCAGCCCAGCCTGAAGGAACCTGACTGGGTTTGGTATTATCTTCCACTAGCCTGGTCCCAGATCAGCCCAGCCTGAAGGAACCTGACTGGGTTTGGTATTAACTTCCACTAGCCTGGTCCCAGATCTGTTTGTCTCGCTCTTTTCCAACTTCAGTGCTCATTGTCAAGCCCAACAGTCTGGCCTCACAAAGCAATCCTCAAATATAAACCTTTATTCATTAATGATCTATGTGGCATGACAATGAGTGACAAGGAGTTGGCATGATACACAGAAAAACAGTCCCACAGGCTAGAATCCTGGCCCATACCAGTACGTAGTGATGGGCCGTACCAGTACATAGTGATGGTCCATTCCAGTACGTAGTGATGGTCCATACCAGTACGTAGTGATGGTCCGTACCAGTACATGGTGATGGTCCATACCAGTACATAGTGATGGTCCATACCAGTACATGGTGATGGTCCATACCAGTACATAGTGATGGTCCATACCAGTACATAGTGATGGTCCCATACCGGTACATAGTGATGGTCCCATACCAGTACATAGTGATGGTCCATACCATTACATGGTGATGGTCCATACTAGTACATGGTGATGAGCCATACCAGTACGTAGTGATGGTCCATACCAGTACATGGTGATGGTCCATACCAGTACATGGTGATGGTCCATGCCAGTACATTTATTTCCTCATCAATCTACACACAATAGCCCATAATGACATCAGAATACCCCATAATGACATCAGAATACCCCATAATGACATCAGAATACCCCATAATGACATCACAATACCCCATAATGACATCACAATACCCCATATTGACATCACAATAAACCATAATGACATCACAATACCCCATAATGACATCACAATACCCCATAATGACATCACAATACCCCATAATGACATCACAATACCACATAATGACATCACAATACCACATAATGACATCACAATACCCCATAATGACATCACAATACACCATAATGACATCACAATACCACATAGTGACATCACAATACCACATAATGACATCACAATACCCCATAATGACAAAGAGAAAACAGGTTTTTAGAAATGTTAATAAATATTTTAAAACCAAAAAAACAGATACCTTATGTAAATGAATATTTATTTGTAATACATTTGCAAAAAATTCTAAAAACATGTTTTCTCTTTGTCATTATGGTGTATTGTGATGTCATTATGGTGTATTGTGATGTCATTATGGTGTATTGTGATGTCGTTATGGTGTATTGTGATGTCATTATGTGGTATTGTGATGTCGTTATGGTGTATTGTGTGTAGATTGAAATAAATGAATTTAATCCATTTTAGATTAAGGCTATAACGTAACAAAATGTAGGAAAAGTCAATACTTCCCGAAAGCGCTGTATCCAATGACCCATATAGTTTACTGAGTTGACATGAGGGATATGACAGCTTTTTGTTATCCTCAAGGACAAACAGAAAAAGGTCTGGAAGTTTCTCCGAAAGCTGTGACAGGAAGATAAAGACATGTATTGGACCAAATATAGACATTGTTTGTGTTCCACCAACCCTATGTGTTCTTCTGTCCCACAGAGTAGGGCTGCCACACAATGCCAATCCACATCCACACCACAGCCCTGTGCTCTGACACGTATTCTAACCCCTCCAGCCGAACCGACCAACAGCCCCGTGCTCTGACACGTATTCTAACCCCTCCAGCCAAACCGACCAACAGCCCCGTGCTCTGACACGTATTCTAACCCCTCCAGCCGAACCGACCAACAGCCCTGTGCTCTGACACGTATTCTAACCCCTCCAGCCAAACCGACCGACAGCCCCGTGCTCTGACACGTATTCTAACCCCTACAGCCGAACCGACCAACAGCCCTGTGCTCTGACACGTATTCTAACCCCTCCAGCCGAACCGACCGACAGCCCCGTCACAGATCAGGGGAAAGTGACAGTTAGCGCTGAGGTGAAGGGAGGAGGAGGAGGAGGAGGGTGTTTGTGACTAAAGGGCAGATTTACACATCGCACTGATCATCTCCCATTGAAAGTGCAGCGCTGCGCTGATCATTGACTTGTGCTGTGATTGTGATTTGGCCTGGGGGGCACGGGATAGGAGACATGGGGTGGGGGTTTGGAGACGGGGGGGTAAGGAGGACAGGGGTGTTTGGGGTATGGGCCGGGGTGCATCGTATGTGGTCTGCCCCTTCCCAGCATGTCGCATGCCGGTCAGTGACCTCCTTAGGCACCAGATGGTCCCAAAGACAGAGTACAGTGCTTGGGTGTGTGTGTGGGTGCGTGCGTGTGCGTGCGAGCGTGGGTGTGATGAAGTCTCACATGTCTGAGAGGAATACAAAAGGCTGTGCAAGAGTGATCAGTCGTGAGTCCACTGTAGAGATATCAGAATGATCAGTCATGAGTTCACTGTAGAGATATCAGAACGATCAGTTGTGAGTCCACTGTAGAGATATCAGAACGATCAGTCATGAGTCCACTGTAGAGATATCAGAACGATCAGTTGTGAGTCCACTGTAGAGATATCAGAACGATCAGTCATGAGTCCACTGTAGAGATATCAGAACGATCAGTTGTGAGTCCACTGTAGAGATATCAGAACGATCAGTCATGAGTCCACTGTAGAGATATCAGAACGATCAGTCATGAGTCCACTGTAGAGATATCAGAACGATCAGTCATGAGTCCACTATAGAGATATCAGAACGATCAGTCGTGAGTCCACTGTAGAGATATCAGAACGATCAGTCATGAGTTCACTGTAGAGATATCAGAACGATCAGTCGTGAGTCCACTGTAGAGATATCAGAACGATCAGTCATGAGTCCACTATAGAGATATCAGAACGATCAGTCGTGAGTCCACTGTAGAGATATCAGAACGATCAGTCATGAGAACAGAACGTAATCAGAATGTAACCAGCTAGCAGCTAGCTAGTGCTACCACCCTGGAGACAAGGCCTGCCGCTAACACCCAACGCTTACAATGTAACCAGCTAGCAGCTAGCTAGAGCTACCAGCCTGGAGACAAGGCCTGCCGTTAACACCCAACGCTTACAATGTAACCAGCTAGCTAGAGCTACCGCCCTGGAGACAAGGCCTGCCGCTAACACCCAACGCTTACAATGTAACCAGCTAGCTAGAGCTACCGCCCTGGAGACAAGGCCTGCCGCTAACACCCAACGCTTACAATGTAACCAGCTAATAGCTAGCTAGAGCTACCACCCTGGAGACAAGGCCTTCCGCTAACACCCAACACTTACAATGTAACCAGCTAGCAGCTAGCTAGAGCTACCGCCCTGGAGACAAGGCCTGACGCTAACACCCAACGCGTACAATGTAACCAGCTAGCAGCTAGCTAGAGCTACCACCCTGGAGACAAGGCCTGCCGCTAACACCCAACGCTTACAATGTAAGCAGCTAGCTAGTGCTACCACCCTGGAGACAAGGCCTGCCGCTAACACCCAACGCTTACAATGTAACCAGCTAGCTAGAGCTACCGCCCTGGAGACAAGGTCTGCCGCTAACACCCAACACTTACAATGTAACCAGCTAGCAGCTAGCTAGAGCCACCACCCTGGAAACAAGGCCTGACGCTAACACCCAACGCTTACAATGTAACCAGCTAGCTAGAGCTACCGCCCTGGAGACAAGGCCTGCCGCTAACACCCAACGCTTACAATGTAACCAGCTAATAGCTAGCTAGAGCTACCACCCTGGAAACAAGGCCTTCCGCTAACACCCAACGCTTACAATGTAACCAGCTAGCAGCTAGCTAGTGCTACCACCCTGGAGACAAGGCCTGCTGCTAACACTACCGTTCTAGCACAGTCCTAATCTACCTTCCTAACACAGTCCTAATCTACCTTCCTAACACCGTCCTAATCTACCTTCCTAACACAGTCCTAATCTACCTTCCTAACACAGTCCTAATCTACCTTCCTAACACAGTCCTAATCTACCTTCCTAATCTACTTTCCTAATCTACCTTCCTAACACAGTCCTAATCTACCTTCCTAATCTACCTTCCTAACACAGTCCTAATCTACCTTCTTAACACAGTCCTAATCTACCCTCCTAACACAGTCCTAATCTACCTTCCTAACACAGTCCTAATCTACCTTCCTAACACAGTCCTAATCTACCTTCCTAACACAGTCCTAATATACCTTCCTAACACAGTCCTAATATACCTTCCTAACACAGTCCTAATCTACCTTCCTAACACAGTCCTAATCTACCTTCCTAATCTACCTTCCTAACACAGTCCTAATCTACCTTCCTAACACAGTCCTAATCTACCTTCCTAACACAGTCCTAATCTACCTTCCTAACACAGTCCTAATCTACCTTCCTAACACAGTCCTAATCTACCTTCCTAACACAGTCCTAATCTACCTTCCTAACACAGTCCTAATCTACCTTCCTAACTCAGTCATAATCTACCTTCCTAACACAGTCCTAATCTACCTTCCTAACACAGTCCTAATCTACCTTCCTAACACAGTCCTAATCTACCTTCCTAACACAGTCCTAATCTACCTTCCTAACTCAGTCATAATCTACCTTCCTAACACAGTCCTAATCTACCTTCCTAACACAGTCCTAATCTACCTTCCTAATCTACCTTCCTAACACAGTCCTAATCTACCTTCCTAACACAGTCCTAATCTACCTTCCTAACACAGTCCTAATCTACCTTCCTAACACAGTCATAATCTACCTTCCTAACACAGTCATAATCTACCTTCCTAACACAGTCATAATCTACCTTCCTAACACAGTCCTAATCTACCTTCCTAACACAGTCCTAATCTACCTTCCTAACACAGTCCTAATAGCCAGATGGGGATGTATTACTGCCCCAGTAGCTAGATGGGGATGTATTACTGCCCCAGTAGCTAGATGGGATGTATTACTGCCCCAGTAGCCAGATGGGGATGTATTACTGCCCCAGTAGCTAGATGGGGATGTATTACTGCCCCAGTAGCTAGATGGGATGTATTACTGCCCCAGTAGCTAGATGGGGATGTATTACTGCCCCAGTAGCTAGATGGGGATGTATTACTGCCCCAGTAGCCAGATGGGGATGTATTACTGCCCCAGTAGCCAGATGGGGATGTATTACTGCCCCAGTAGCCAGATGGGGATGTATTACTGCCCCAGTAGCCAGATGGGATGTATTACTACCCCAGTAGCTAGATGGGGATGTATTACTACCCCAGTAGCTAGATGGGGATGTATTACTGCCCCAGTAGCCAGATGGGGATGTATTACTGCCCCAGTAGCCAGATGGGGATGTATTACTGCCCCAGTAGCCAGATGGGGATGTATTACTGCCCCAGTAGCCAGATGGGATGTATTACTACCCCAGTAGCTAGATGGGGATGTATTACTGCCCCAGTAGCTAGATGGGGATGTATTACTGCCCCAGTAGCCAGATGGGGATGTATTACTGCCCCAGTAACTAGATGGGGATGTATTACTGCCCCAGTAACTAGATGGGGATGTATTACTGCCCCAGTAGCTAGATGGGGATGTATTACTGCCCCAGTAGCTAGATGGGATGTATTACTGCCCCAGTAGCTAGATGGGGATGTATTACTGCCCCAGTAGCTAGATGGGGATGTATTACTGCCCCAGTAACTAGATGGGGATGTATTACTGCCCCAGTAGCTAGATGGGATGTATTACTGCCCCAGTAGCTAGATGGGGATGTATTACTGCCCCAGTAGCTAGATGGGATGTATTACTGCCCCAGTAACTAGATGGGATGTATTACTGCCCCAGTAGCTAGATGGGATGTATTACTACCCCAGTAGCTAGATGGGGATGTATTACTGCCCCAGTAACTAGATGGGGATGTATTACTGTCCCAGTAACTAGATGGGGATGTATTACTGCCCCAGTAACTAGATGGGGATGTATTACTGCCCCAGTAACTAGATGGGGATGTATTACTGCCCCAGTAGCTAGATGGGGATGTATTACTGCCCCAGTAGCTAGATGGGGATGTATTACTGCCCCAGTAGCTAGATGGGGATGTATTACTGCCCCAGTAA
>NW_022262440.1:85000-95000 GCF_002021735.2 Oncorhynchus kisutch
GATCAGTTGTTATCATGGTTGGTGGTCAGAATGAGACAGAGCTCTGAATGGTCCTTCCACTGCTCTCAGATCAGTTGTTATCATGGTTGGTGGTCAGAATGAGACAGAGCTCTGAATGGTCCTTCCACTGCTCTCAGATCAGTTGTTATCATGGTTGGTGGTCAGAATGAGACAGAGCTCTGAATGGTCCTTCCACTGCTCTCAGATCAGTTGTTATCATGGTTGGTGGTCAGAATGAGAGAGAGCTCTGAATGGTCCTTCCACTGCTCTCAGATCAGTTGTTATCATGGTTGGTGGTCAGAATGAGACAGAGCTCCTTTTCTTCTTTGTGTTTTATGGCAATGTACAAGCCAACCAATGGGTCCCTTATCTAGATGTCATGTGACTGTGTCCCCCTGTCAGTCTACTGTATAGGTTAGAGGTGTCCCTGTCAGTCTACTGTATAGGTTAGGGGTTATGGTTAGAGGTGTCCTCTGTCAGTCTACTGTATAGGTTAGGGGTTATGGTTAGAGGTGTCCCTGTCAGTCTACTGTATAGGTTAGAGGTGTCCCTGTCAGTCTACTGTATAGGTTAGGGGTTATGGTTAGAGGTGTCCCCTGTCAGTCTACTGTATAGGTTAGAGGTGTCCCTGTCAGTCTACTGTATAGGTTAGGGGTTATGGTTAGAGGTGTCCCCTGTCAGTCTACTGTATAGGTTAGAGGTGTCCCTGTCAGTCTACTGTATAGGTTAGGGGTTATGGTTAGAGGTGTCCCTGTCAGTCTACTGTATAGGTTAGAGGTGTCCCTATCAGTCTACTGTATAGGTTAGGGGTTATGGTTAGAGGTGTCCCTGTCAGTCTACTGTATAGGTTAGAGGTGTCCCTGTCAGTCTACTGTATAGGTTAGGGGTTATGGTTAGAGGTGTCCCCTGTCAGTCTACTGTATAGGTTAGAGGTGTCCCTGTCAGTCTACTGTATAGGTTAGGGGTTATGGTTAGAGGTGTCCCTGTCAGTCTACTGTATAGGTTAGAGGTGTCCCTGTCAGTCTACTGTATAGGTTAGGGGTTATGGTTAGAGGTGTCCCTGTCAGTCTACTGTATAGGTTAGGGGTTATGGTTAGAGGTGTCCCTATCAGTCTACTGTATAGGTTAGGGGTTATGGTTAGAGGTGTCCTCTGTCAGTCTACTGTATAGGTTAGGGGTTAGGGGTTATGGTTAGAGGTGTCCCTGTCAGTCTACTGTATAGGTTAGGGGTTATGGTTAGAGGTGTCCCTGTCAGTCTACTGTATAGGTTAGAGGTGTCCCTATCAGTCTACTGTATAGGTTAGGGGTTATGGTTAGAGGTGTCCCCTGTCAGTCTACTGTATAGGTTAGGGGTTATGGTTAGAGGTGTCCCCTGTCAGTCTACTGTATAGGTTAGGGGTTATAGTTAGAGGTGTCCCTGTCAGTCTACTGTATAGGTTAGGGGTGTCCCTGTCAGTCTACTGTATAGGTTAGGGGTTATGGTTAGAGGTGTCCCCTGTCAGTCTACTGTATAGGTTAGGGGTTAGGGGGGGTGGGGAATTGTGGAAGAGACAGGAAGGGGAAGTGACCCTGTCTGTGTTCCAAATGGCTCCCTTTTCCCTATACAGTGCACTACCTTAGACCAGGGCCCTATAGTAGTGCACTATTTTAGACCAGGGCCCGTTGGGGAATTGGGTGTCATTTGGGACAAAGCCCCCTCAACAGAAAGTGGGACAACCCCTGTTCCACTTTCATCTTTTGGGGGGTTCCTCTCCCCTTCTTCCTGAACCCCAGGGGAGCATGACCTTCTGATCATCCTGCTTGACTGGACCCAAGCCCCCGCCCCCCCCACCTCCCCGAGGGGACACTGTCCCTCCGCCCCCCTGATCAGACCCCCAAACACAGTTGTTACATGCTAATGATAGCATAGCTGCTAGTGTTTATTACATGCTAATGATAGCATAACTGCTAGTGTTTATTACATACTAATGATAGCGTAGCTGCTAGTGTTTATTACATGCTAATGATAGCGTAGCTGCTAGTGTATGATACATGCTAATGATAGCATAACTGCTAGTGTTTATTACATACTAATGATAGCGTAGCTGCTAGTGTTTCTTACATGCTAATGATAGCGTAGCTGCTATTGTTTATTACATACTAATGATAGCTTAGCTGCTAGTGTTTCTTACATGCTAATGATAGCATAACTGCTAGTGTTTGTTACATGCTAATGATAGCATAACTGCTAGTGTTTGTTACATACTAATGATAGCTTAGCTGCTAGTGTTTATTACATACTAATGATAGCATAACTGCTAGTGTTTATTACATACTAATGATAGCATAACTGCTAGTGTTTATTACATACTAATGATAGCTTAGCTGCTAGTGTTTATTACATACTAATGATAGCATAGCTGCTAGTTGTTGACCAGTCCTACTCTGTGTCTTCTAGTGCCAGAGAAGCTCTGATTTATTCATAATGTGCTTCACTAATTCTACGCCTTCAACTTCACTTAAAACATCTAATTCTTCAACATGAAAAACAGTCTTCTTGCTTAACGAGGTTTCGGTGTCTGACTGATCTAATAACCTCTGAGTGATATTCCATGGATGTGTCTGTTCCATTGAAAAGGGTTGTGATGAGATGCTAAGTGGGATCCATGTGAATGCCTTGGGGGGGTGGGGGGGGGGTTCATTGACATGTCTGTGTGTCACTGTGGGCTCTCTGTATAATGTGATGAGTCAAACACACATGGAAACAGACCCGGTGTTATTGAATTAGTCCTCGCCCCTCTCCTCCCAGGCCCAGTTAACGGGGAGTTTTAGCCACACACGGTTTTACAGGGGGGGGAATCGGAGTGTGTGTGTGTGTGTGTGTGTGTGTGTGTGTGTAATGGCTGAGTGCTCATCATACTGATGGTCATACTGATATACTCTGACCACTCAGTCAGCTCTGTCCCTGACGCTTCCCAGCTACCGTTCACCAGGCTGTGTGTTCCCAGGGCCCGCAGAACACACACACACTACTTATTAACACACACACACACACACACACACACTACTTATTAACACACACACACACACACACACACACACACACACACACACACACACACACACACACACACACACACACACACACACACACACACACACACACACACACACACTACTTATTAACACACACACACACACACACACACACACACACACACACACACACACACACACACACACACACACACACACACACAGATAGAACGTACACACACACAGTGCGTATGTAGACACACACACACACACAGTACGTATGTAGACACACACACACACTACTTATTAACACACACACACACACACACAGATAGAACGTACACACACACAGTGCGTATGTAGACACACACACACACACAGTACGTATGTAGACACACACACACACACACACACATACACAGTACGTATGGACTGGTAAACAGGACTAGTAAAGCTGGGACAGAGAGACTGAAAAACAGCTTCTATCTCAAGGCCATCAGACTGTTAAACAGCCACCACTAACATTGAGTGGCTGCTGCCAACACACTGTCAATGACTCAACTCCAGCCACATTAATAATGGGAATTGATGGGAAATGATGTAAATATATCACTAGCCACTTTAAACAATGCTACCTTATATAATGTTACTTACCCTACATTATTCATCTCATATGCATACGTAGATACTGTACTCTATATCATCGACTGCATCCTTATGTAATACATGTATCACTAGCCACTTTAACTATGCCACTTTGTTTACATACTCATCTCATATGTATATACTGTACTCTATATCATCTACTGTATCTTGCCTATGCTGCTCTGTACCATCACTCATTCATATATCCTTATGTACATATTCTTTATCCCCTTACACTGTGTATAAGACAGTAGTTTTTTGGAATTGTTAGTTAGATTACTTGTTGGTTAATACTGCATTGTCGGAACTAGAAGCACAAGCATTTCGCTACACTAGCATTAACATCTGCTAACCATGTGTATGTGACAAATAACATCTGCTAACCATGTGTGTAATACCTACCAGGTGGACAAATAACATCTGCTAACCATGTGTATGTGACAAATAACATCTGCTAACCATGTGTATGTGACAAATAACATCTGCTAACCATGTGTATGTGACAAATAACATCTGCTAACCATGTGTATGTGACCAAATAACATCTGGCTAACCATGTGTATGTGACCAATAACATCTGCTAACCATGTGTATGTGACAAATAACATCTGCTAACCATGTGTATGTGACCAATAACATCTGCTAACCATGTGTATGTGACAAATAACATCTGCTAACCATGTGTATGTGACAAATAACATCTGCTAACCATGTGTATGTGACAAATAACATCTGCTAACCATGTGTATGTGACAAATAACATCTGCTAACCATGTGTATGTGACAAATAACATCTGCTAACCATGTGTATGTGACAAATAACATCTGCTAACACCTGTGTATGTGACCAATAACATCTGCTAACCATGTGTATGTGACCAATAACATCTGCTAACCATGTGTATGTGACAAATAACATCTGCTAACCATGTGTATGTGACAACTAACATCTGCTAAACATTATCCCTGTGTATGTGACAAATAACATCTGCTAACCATGTGTATGTGACAAATAACAATCTGCTAACCATGTGTATGTGACAAATAACATCTGCTAACCATGTGTATGTGACAAATAACATCTGCTAACCATGTGTATGTGACAAATAACATCTGCTAACCATGTGTATGTGACAAATAACATCTGCTAACCATGTGTAGTGACAAATAACATCTGCTAACCATGTGTATGTGACAAATAACATCTGCTAACCATGTGTATGTGACAAATAACATCTGCTAACCATGTGTATGTGACAAATAACATCTGCTAACCATGTGTATGTGACAAATAACATCTGCTAACCATGTGTATGTGACAAATAACATCTGCTAACCATGTGTATGTGACAAATAACATCTGCTAACCATGTGTATGTGACAAATAACATCTGCTAACATGTGTATGTGACAAATAACATCTGCTAACCATGTGTATGTGACAAATAACATCTGCTAACCATGTGTATGTGGACAAATAACATCTGCTAACATGTGTTATGTGACAAATAACGCTGCTAACCATGGTTGTGACAAATAACATCTGCTAACCATGTGTATGTGACAATAACATCTGCTAACCATGTGTATGTGACAAATAACATCTGCTAACCATGTGTATGTGACAAATAACATCTGCTACCATGTGATGTGACCAAATAAAATCTGCTAACCATGTTGTATGATGACAAATAACATCTGCTAACCATGTGTATGTGACAAATACATCTGCTAACCATGTGTATGTGACAAATAACATCTGCTAACCATGTGTATGTGACAAATAACATCTGCTAACCATGTGTATGGTGACAAATAACATCTGCTAACCATGTGTATTGACAAATAACATCTGCTAACCATGTGTATGTGACAAATAACATCTGCTAACCATGTGTATGTGACAAATAACATCTGCTAACCATGTGTATGTGACAAATAACATCTGCTAAACCATGTGTATGTGACAAAATAACATCTGCTAACCATGTGTATGTGACCAATAACATCTGCTAACCAATGTGTATGTGACAAATAACATCTGCTAACCATGTGTATGTGACAAATAACATCTGCTAACCATGTGTATGTGACAAATAACATCTGCTAACCATGTGTATGTGACAAATAACATCTGCTAACCATGTGTATGTGACAAATAACATCTGCTAACCATGTGTATGTGACAAATAACATCTGCTAACCATGTGTATGTGACAAATAACATCTGCTAACCATGTGTATGTGACAAATAACATCTGCTAACCATGTGTATGTGACAAATAACATCTGCTAACCATGTGTATGTGACAAATAACATCTGCTAACCATGTGTATGTGACAAATAACATCTGCTAACCATGTGTATTTATTGTGACACATAACATCTGCTAACCATGTGTATGTGACAAATAACATCTGCTAACCATGGTGTATGTGACAATAACATCTGCTAACCATGTGTAATGTGACAAATAACATCTGCTAACCATGTGTATGTGACAAATAACATCTGCTAACCATGTGTATGTGACAATAACATCTGCTAACCATGTGTATGTGACAAATAACATCTGCTAACCATGTGTATTGTGACCAATAACATCTGCTAACCATGTGTATGTGACAAATAACATCTCTAACCATGTGTATGTGACCAATAACTCTGCTAACCCTGTGATGTGACAAATAACATCTGCTAACCATGTGTATGTGACAAATAACATCTGCTAACCATGTGTATGTGAACAATAACATCTGCTAACCATGTGTATGTGACAAATAACATCTGCTAACCATGTGTATGTGACAAATAACATCTGCTAACCATGTGTATGTGACAAATAACATCTGCTAACCATGTGTATGTGACAAAATAACATCTGCTAACCATGTGTATGTGGACAAATAACATCTGCTAACCATGGTATGTGACAAACATCTGCTAACCATGTGTATGTGACAAAATAACATCTGCTAACCATGTGTATGTGACAATAACATCTGCTAACCATGTGTATGTGACAAATAACATCTGCTAACCATGTGTATGTGACAAATAACATCTGCTAACCATGTGTATGTGACAAATAACATCTGCTAACCATGTGTATGTGACAAATAACATCTGCTAACCATGTGTATGTGACAAATAACATCTGCTAACCATGTGTATGTGACAAATAACATCTGCTAACCATGTGTATGTGACAAATAACATCTGCTAACCATGTGTATGTGACAAATAACATCTGCTAACCATGTGTATGGACAAATAACATCTGCTAACCATGTGTATGTGACAAATAACATCTGCTAACCATGTGATGTGACAAATAACATCTGCTAACCATGGTATGGACAAATAACATCTGCTAACCATGTGTATGTTGACAAATAACATCTGCTAACCATGTGTATGTGACAAATAACATCTGCTAACCATGTGTATGTGACAAATAACATCTTGCTAACCATGTGTATGGGGACCAATAACAATCTGCTAACCATGTGTATGTGACAAATAACATCTGCTAACCATGTGTATGTGACAAATTAACATCTGCTAACCATGTGTATGTGACAAATAACATCTGCTAACCATGTGTATGTGACAAATAACAATCTGCTAACCATGTGTATGTGACCAATAACATCTGCTAACCATGTGTATGTGACAAATAACATCTGCTAACCATGTGTATGTGACAAATAACATCTGCTAACCATGTGTATGTGACCATAACATCTGCTAACCATGTGTATGTGACAAATAACATCTGCTAACCATGTGTATGTGACAAATAACATCTGCTAACCATGTGTATGTGACAAATAACATCTGCTAACCATGTGTATGTGACAAATAACATCTGCTAACCATGTGTATGTGACAAATAACATCTGCTAACCATGTGTATGTGACAAATAACATCTGCTAACCATGTGTATGTGACAAATAACATCTGCTAACCATGTGTATGTGACAAATAACATCTGCTAACCACGTGTATGTGACAAATAACATCTGCTAACCATGTGTATGTGACAAATAACATCTGCTAACCATGTGTATGTGACAAATAACATCTGCTAACCATGTGTATGTGACAAATAACATCTGCTAACCATGTGTATGTGACAAATAACATCTGCTAACCATGTGTATGTGACAAATAACATCTGCTAACCATGTGTATGTGACAAATAACATCTGCTAACCATGTGTATGTGACAAATAACATCTGCTAACCATGTGTATGTGACAAATAACATCTGCTAACCATGTGTATGTGACAAATAACATCTGCTAACCATGTGTATGTGACAAATAACATCTGCTAACCATGTGTATGTGACAAATAACATCTGCTAACCATGTGTATCTGACATAATAACATCTGCCTAACATGTGATGTGGAAAATAACATCGGCTAACCATGTGTATGTGACCAAAATAACATCTGCTAACATGTGTATGTGGACAAATAACATCTGGCTACCATGTGTATGTGACAAATAACATTCTGCTAACCATGTGTATGTGACAAATAACATCTGCTAACCATTGTGTATGTTGACAATAACAATCGCTAAACCATGTGTATGTGACAAATACATTTGATTTATATGTAGACACACACACACACATACACATACGTATGTAGACACACCACACACACACACAACACAGTACGTATGTAGACACACACACACACACACACACATACACAGTACGTATGTAGACACACACACACACACACACATACACAGTACGTATGTAGACACACACACAGTGCCGGAGGGGGCAGCCCATCACTGACACAGTAACAGTATTGACAGATTCAGACTGACACAGTGACACATAGAATCCCTCTACAAACACTCTCCTCTGACTGGATTCTAGTACAGGGTTCCATGGTAACAGAACTGGAGTACACAGGACTAGTAACAGGACTAGTGGAGGAAGGAACTGGAGTCAACAGGACTAGTAAACAGGACTAGTAAACAGGACTAGTAAACAGGACTAGTGGAGGAAGGAACTGGAGTAAACAGGACTAGTAAAGGAAGGAACTGTAGTAAACAGGACTAGTAAACAGGACTAGTGGAGGAAGGAACTGGAGTACACAGGACTAGTAAACAGGACTAGTAAAGGAAGGAACTGGAGTAAACAGGACTAGTAAAGGAAGGAACTGTAGTAAACAGGACTAGTAAACAGGACTAGTGGAGGAAGGAACTGGAGTACACAGGACTAGTAAACAGGACTAGTAAAGGAAGGAACTGGAGTCAACAGGACTAGTAAACAGGACTAGTGGAGGAAGGAACTGGAGTAAACAGGACTAGTAAAGGAAGGAACTGTAGTAACAGGACTAGTAAAGGAAGGAACTGGAGTACACAGGACTAGTAAACAGGACTAGTAAACAGGACTAGTAGAGGAAGGAACTGGAGTAAACAGGACTAGTAAACAGGACTAGTGGAGAAGGGAACTGGAGTACACAGGACTAGTAAACAGGACTAGTAAAGGAAGGAACTGGAGTCAACAGGACTAGTGGAGGAAGGAACTGGAGTAAACAGGACTAGTAAAGGAAGGAACTGTAGTAAACAGGATTAGTAAAGAAAGGAACTGGAGTACACAGGACTAGTAAACAGGACTAGTAAACAGGACTAGTAGAGGAAGGAACTGGAGTAAACAGGACTAGTAAACAGGAC
The DNA here is from genome assembly GCF_002021735.2 of Oncorhynchus kisutch. Classification (NCBI taxonomy): domain Eukaryota; kingdom Metazoa; phylum Chordata; class Actinopteri; order Salmoniformes; family Salmonidae; genus Oncorhynchus; species Oncorhynchus kisutch. The sequence continues at coordinate 94,370 of NW_022262440.1, forward strand.
TAGTGGAGGAAGGAACTGGAGTAAACAGGACTAGTAAAGGAAGGAACTGTAGTAAACAGGACTAGTAAAGGAAGGAACTGGAGTAACACAGGACTAGTACACAGGACTAGTAAACAGGACTAGTAAACAGGACTAGTAAAGGAAGGAACTGGAGTACACAGGACTAGTAAAGGAAGGAACTGGAGTACACAGGACTAGTAAACAGGACTAGTAAAGGAAGGAACTGGAGTCAACAGGACTAGTAAACAGGACTAGTAGAGGAAGGAACTGGAGTACACAGGACTAGTAAACAGGACTAGTAAAGGAAGGAACTGGAGTAAACAGGACTAGTAAACAGGACTAGTGGAGGAAGGAACTGGAGTAAACAGGACTAGTAAACAGGACTGGTAAAGGAAGGAACTGTAGTAAACAGGACTAGTAAAGGAAGGAACTGGAGTCAACAGGACTAGTAAAGGAAGGAACTGGAGTAAACAGGACTAGTAAACAGGACTAGTAAACAGGACTAGTAAACAGGACTAGTAAAGGAAGGAACTGGAGTAAACAGGACTAGTAAAGGAAGGAACTGGAGTAAACAGGACTAGTAAAGGAAGGAACTGGAGTAAACAGGACTAGTAAACAGGACTAGTAAAGG